>NW_017672855.1:0-46884 GCF_001879085.1 Nicotiana attenuata
TCCGGCCTGGCTCCGGCACATCTTAGCCTCCTGAGCCTGTTTCCAGTCTCATCCGACTTAGATCGGACGTTTTCGAAGCCTTTCTCATTCTAGGGTTCATCTGAAACCCTAACTATCGAGGTACTTCTCCGGTTATCTCCAGATCTGTGTGTATTCATGCTTTATCTTGAGTTTTCAAGTGGTTTCCCCAATTTTTCTTTTTAAAATCTTACTTTCAAAGTCGCCTCTTTTCTGGTTTAGGGCTTTCCGAAAATGCTTCAATGTTTTCTGACTTTTCTTCTTCCTTTCTTATGTGTCTTTTATATTCTTATGTGTTTTCATATATACATGTTCTTCTACCATGTTTTCTGTATTTTGTTCTTCTCTCTACTATGTTTTCACATGCTATGTTTATATGCTATGTCTCACATGCTATGTTCTGCTACTTGCCTTCCACTATGACTTGATATGATTCGTCTACTGCATTTTTCAACCATGTTCATTAAGTGTTCCTACTATGCCTGCTTAAGCGTATTTGCCTCTACTGTCTCTTCTACTCTCATTGTGTTTCAAATTAATTCCCTTACTCTATTTTACATTAAACTTTCTACTGTATCTGCTTGTTTCTCTTCTTTGCATTTGGTTCAAGTCGAAAACCCTAGGATTTGGGGTTTTTTGACGAGTGTGGTCTTGTATGTTTGGACTAGGGTTCCATTCGAGCCCTGGACTCTCTCAAATTCACTTTGGATCCATATAATAAGTTTGAATCCTTTTGTGTATGAACTCTTCTGATTAGCATGACAACCCCTTTTATATGTGTCAAAATATTTCTTCAAAAGGTTTTCCAATTTGTGTTCGAATCAGAATCCTTTTTTTGGGTTAATTGATTGCTACTGATTCTTCTTAAGTGAAGCCTCCCTTCACCTTTTTCTGACTTGGTTCATTCACATAAAATTTTCGACCCTTGATTGCTTGGCTGTCAACTGATTTCCTTTCCTTAATTTGCATGACCGTGTACTGTCAAAAGCCTTTCCTTAAATAACTATTATGTATTTACCCTTCTTGCATTACTTTGAAAAGTCTTTAATTAACTCCTTTCCTTATTTACCTTGCCCGTTTGAAATCAGAATCCCTTAATTAAAGGGAAACCTTGTGTGATTGATTTTCAAACTATTTTCTTACCTATTTCTGCTTCTCTTCTGCATTATAAATACATGACACAATTTTTTAAACACACACACGATTTTTAATCATCACAACTCTCTTCTAAAAGCTTACACTCTTGCTTCTTGATTGCAACTTGGCTTCCCTGAGTCTACTGCTTCTCCCTACTTGCTTGTTCTGTAAACTGGTATGCCCTTCCATTTAATCTTTTGCCCCATCCCTATATGTTTATCCTATAGTTTCATTCTTCTGTATGGTTTGTTGTTCATGCTTCGTAGCTTATGCTAAGTATTTTTCTTTCTTTGCTTCTGCTTTCATATGAATCCCTACCCCTAACCCCCTTTATGTGTTGAGTTGAAACCTTGGCCTGACAGTATCCCAATTACTGCCCAGGCCATGGTTTGACCTTCAATAGGTCCTGGACTCTCCAATGTTTGGCTAGTGGGCTGGTCAGGGGTGTGCCAGCATTTTATGTTGCTGGGCATGACCACCAGCCTGCCTTGGCATCCCTTATATCCCTCTATTGCACTTACACTTGTTCCTAGACTCTAAGTTCTGCCCCCTCCAATAGGCCTTGCCTTGGGACCTTGAGTTCCCTCTGAACTTGGACATTGGAGGGCTGGCCCTTCTAGACTGCACTTTAATTTAGTTCTGTAATGATATCTGGGTGTGAGCATTGCCTGGAGTTCTTGAAACTCCTTGGAACTTTGACACATCCCGGATAAGAGAAAGGCTTTGGAACCTGATCCTGGCAGTTGGCTCATATCATATTATTAGACCTTGGGTTTGAATTAGGCTCCTTGGATGCAGCTTAAGAGTTCTGATTGTAATTTTATTTCCCGTTTTCGATTCATCTTGGTCTGTAATAAAACTTTGTAATAACCTCTGGGGTGATTAGTGAAAAGGGAAGGGTAACCATGCATGCAAAGGGGTAGATATCATGCTCATAGGGAATTACCACACTTCTGTACTCATGTATCTTGCCTACAGCTTTGCACATTTGCATATCACATGTAGATATCATGTCTATAAGGTTTCTGCACTTCTCCACATAGATATCATGTCTATAAGGTTTCTACACTACTCCACATAGATATCATGTCCATAGGGTTTCTGCACTTCTGCGCATATAGATACCATGTCTATAGGTTTATGCATCCATATAGATACCATGTCTATAGGAATTTTGTATCTCCATATGGATACCACGCCTATAAGTAACCAGAAATCCAGACTCTACGCATGCATTGGTCACTAGGCAAACCTATTTATAGGATTAAAAAACTAACAATATTCAGATACCATGCCTATAGGATTTCTGCGCTCTTGCTACGCCTGTAAAAAGTGTTTAAATTAACGATGCTAGAAAGCATGCCTATAGGAACTATCAATCAAATCTGAATCACTCGTTTTAAGATTAGCACTAATTACAGAACTCGCACCATTCTGTTAAAACTGGCAACTTTCTTAATCAGTTTGTTTCTTTATTCCTGAAACCAGTAGATGCCATGCCTATAGGTCATCACGTAGGCAAACAAGTATGTAGTTAATTAATTGCACTGGTCTTCGATAAGTTGCAGCCAGGCGATCCTACTGCGAACTTCTTGACTGAAAATATGTAATGAACTAGCCTGCCTAACGTTAAGCATAATTTTGACCTAATCAGTACATGTAAGACATTCTAAACTACATGATTTTGTGTGATTAAAGGAGGTTTATCTGAGCCTTAATTGTTTTGTGCTCCCATAACTGCTTTCATATGTTTTGCTTGACGCCTTAGTATTTTAACCTTTTTAAACCTCTGAAAAAAGCCAAGCTTCCTCCCTTTAGGATTAGTAGTCCTAAAAGCCTCCAGGACTGATAGGTGGGACGGGTAATAACATGCAATAAGTAAACGAGACTATTTTGCGCTTAATACCTTAATGGGGTGGGAAGGGTAGACATGGAGATGATGATCACACGATAACACTATGCGTACGATTGGTTACCGGTGTTGTGTGGATGATCCATGTGATTTATAAACCTAGGACCCCTTGCCCTATGTTACTTTGTTTAATATCAGCAAATTCTGTCTTTTCAATCACCCAAAACTCCCCTTTATTTTTTTTTTACTGCATTATCCTTTTTCCTTCTTTGTTTATAAGTTCCAACATGCTTGTTAGCAACCCTTATGTGTAAATTTATTTGCATACTTGTTTACATTAAAGTCACAACATAGCATGGCCGGGAACCACACTAGTGGATCTTGAGGGGTGCCTAACACCTTCCCCTTGAGATAATTTCTAGCCCTTACCCGAACTCTGGTTTTCCAACTCAAAAACCCTTAGTGTCCTAATGCACTTAATCATTAGGTGGTGACTCTTCAAATCCAAAAACCCAATTCCCAAACGGGAATAGAGTTGTCTTCCCAAATGTCGTAAACCCGATTTTGCGAGAAAAAGGGGGCGTCGACAGTTAGTTGGCTGGCCTCGTCTTCACGAGAGGCGCCATCACGACCGGGTCCGGGTTTAGGGTCGTGACAAGTTGGTATCAGAGCCTAGGTTACTAGGTCTCACGAGTCATGAGCAGGTTTAGTAGAGTCTCGCGGATCGGTATGGAGACGTCTGTATTTATCCTCGAGAGGCTGCAGAACCTTTAGGAAAACTTTACATTCTTGAATTCTTATCGTACGTCCTTGATTCAGCTTGAAAAGAAACTCTTGAAATTCCTTCCACGCGTTTGTATGCGCGCATGAGCGCTCAGTATCAGATGTGCCTTGATGGCTTGTGATTCCCCGATCGAGGGGCGAGACGTGATCTCTGTGAGTTTGCTGTTGGGCCAGTCTGGAGGACTTGAGGCCGGATCATTGCCTATGGCTTGAGCACCGAGGTGCTGATTGTGTGAACAAGTGTTTTGAACTTATATGTTCGGTATTGCCCCTATTAGTGGGAGTGACGGCTGGTTAGCTATGTGGTGAGTATGTTAGTACTGCAAGGTGCATCTATGTGACTTGAAGGTGATGAGGAAGGCCTACTGGATGATAGAAGAACTATTAAGTGTTTGAATTCCATTGCGATTCGAGGTATAGCCTGAGTTATGGGCGCGCGAAGAGTCTTTTCATGTTTCCAGTTGAGAGTGAAGTAGTGTATGAGTTCAGACTCAGGAAGACTAAGTAACTGTGTAATGTGTATGACGGTGGAAGGTATGCGAAAATGTCATATTGAGGCGAAGCAGACGGGTTATCTCCTGCGGAGTGTTCTGAAGTGGTGTAATCCTTATGTGTATATTAGAAGATCTCATGTGTAATTGAAAAGTGCTTGTTGAAATTTGAAATTTTGGGTCGCTTAAGAGAGTGGGCTTCACTGTTACGGGGATGAATGCGAGATTTGCAGAAGATTTACAGTATTAGATGATCTGTATTTTCACAAGCTTATGAAGGATTTGAGTCTAATCTCACTATGGTATTGTGGCATCAATAGGATATAAGTGTTATGAGTTGTTGAAGGTATTCTGATATATGGCTTCGAGCCAAGTGGGGGAGACTGCTAATGATTAGCTGATTGCTCAATTATGTGTTATGTTGGTTCCGTTGTGAGGCGTACGAGAATCAGTTCTGGTTGCGGAGATTGAGCCCGAGGATGGCTCGAGTAAAAGGAAATTTTTGACAGGATAGGTTATGTGCTGCAGTGTCAGAAGTGCCAATGAGGCGCTGGTTGTTCGGTTCTGTTGATCGGGTTAAGTGCAGTATGAATAGAGTGAATGACTCTTGAAAATGATTCTAATGTGTTCAAGATGCTTCATGTAGCGATTGGAAATCTCAAAGTCGTACGTGTGGTTAGAAGCCGAATTTTCAATAGAAGAGTTCAAGACTTATGGTATTTCTATGTTAATTATGGGATTCTATGTATTAGTATCAGGAAGATAAAGGTAACGGACCTAGATTCGCAGGAAGTTCTTCAGAGTAAAGCATCCTGGAATGTGGTGTTTCTGGGAATATTTGAGAGAGTATTCAGCGGCTTGTGGGTCTTAGACGGTGTGGTCTTATGCTTGGGTCTCGTGTGGTAAGCCTGGGTTGAGGAATTGTAGTGCTACAGCAAGAGGAGATACCAAGTTGAAAATGAATCAGAAGGGAAATTTAGATAGATGGAATGGTTTGATAGTAGACCGAATCGGTATGGTAAGGATATGATCAATTCTTTGTATGTGTTCGAGGTAATGGGTTCTTACAGGTATTTTGCAACAATGCTCATGGGCTTTGAGGGCTTGCTTAGCTTGGTCTAGTTAGAAGGATTCAGTCCTGGCAGTTTAATTTGTGCAAACGGAATTGGGAGAGTTCTTGTTGATTTCTACCGTGGCTGGAGCGGTGCATTTTCTATGAATATGAGAGGTTTGGGATATGTAATGATTTTTCTTCTAGATGGGATAAATGGAAGTTCTTGGCTAATTGAGTGTGTAGATGTCTGTGGCTTGGAAGGGAGATAAAAGTTTTCCTGTTATCCTTGGATGTGTAGTATATGCGGTATGTTGTGGAGGATCGAGATTTGCGTGTATGAGGTTTCAGTTCAGTTCTGAAAGGAAGTTCATAACACTCTTAGGAAGCGGGTAGCCTCAGATGATTAAGGAAATGGTATTGTTATTTGGAAGTGACTTGACGAGAGTATAGGTTTCAAAAAAGGGGTAATGTGATTAAGTTGATAGCACTTCGGTAGTATTGCGGCACCTTCTTTTAGATCGACTGGTGATATTCAGGGAAATTTGAGAGTATCTAACGTGGAATGATTGGGTATTAGAGGTGTGGCATATATTCGGACGGCGAAATTAGGATAGGATATGGTGATTCATGTGCCGTATGGACGTGGAGACGGAAGTTCTCATATTCAGGTTGTGTTGTGATTGTAGATCGTGTGTATCAGCACTGTTTAGTGACTACTGAGATTTGGAGGCCCGAGTGGATCTTTCTTTGCTTGGTATGTTAGGTTTTGGATATGATATTGGGGTGTGGACTGGTTGTTCCATGTTGTGTTATTCTGGACTATTGCGATAAGATGGCGCGGATGGCTATGTCGGGAAATGCCACAGATTGAGTGGAGATGTTCGCCGGATTATGTCCTATTGGGGATTTTTATATTTCAAAGACCTAGCGGACGGCTAGGAAGGATTGCCTTTCTTACTTGGGGTCTTGTGAGTGAGTGTTCTATCTTGAGTCGGCTTGATTGGCTCCGAATGGCATTGTTGAGGGAGGTATTGATTCGACCGTTGTCGAGCTTATCAGTGATCTGGGGAGATCTATGAGTTACCTTTCTGTGTTGCGAGATGCTAGGATTTGTTGGGTATAGGCACATATGGTGCGATTCAATTGGGGTCTCTTAGTGGAATTCGAGCGGGAAGAGTAATTGAGCGATGCTTAGTGAACGGCGTATCGGTTGTGTCCTATCGAGTTGCGTGGCATATGTTATTTGTTGCACCGTGGGTGTAATGATTTGCTTTGGTTCCAGATATCAAGTTGTGCGTGGCTGTCGATTTTTTAGCATAGTGACTCGAGGTGTTTCATGTGTAACAATGTTTGGATAGGATCGCGCATTGTAGGGAGGCTACGTGGAAATATGACCTTTCAGGGTAGATTCATGTCTATATTACTGTGCCCGAGGGGCTTATGTGATTCTGGACTGAGTATGGGATCGGGATGCACACCGCAGCGGTATTGTATTGAAATTGATATGAGGCCGAGGGCCTAGTTGATGCCACGAGATGGCTTATTATTGCGCTTGGGCCGTAAGGGGCCCCTCCCGGAGTCTGCACACCCTCAGTGAGCGCCGTCGACGATAAATAAATGGAGCAGGCTGCACGTCGCAGCGGGTACTAGAGAGTACCGAACTATGTGTTGCATTTCATATTTGACTGTTATTTACTTACTTATCTGTTGCAGGATTTTCCTTAACTGTTTTCAATGGTTTACGGACTTTATATTACTTGGTTTAAATTGCTGCATTTATAGATTTCTTTGTGCCTATTCAGGATTTCTTATTCTCAGCCTTTATTTATGTTTATTACTCACTAGGTCGGAGTACTCACATTATTCCCTGCACCTTGCGTGCAGATCCAAGTACATCTGAGGTTGAGTGAGGACTTCTCTGCCGAGTAGCATATCCGGGAGTATCAAGGTAGCTGCATGACGTCCGCAGTCCTGATCTTCCCTTCTATCTTATTGTTTCATTTACGCATTTCTCTAGAATGATATGTAGTAGGTTGATACTCATGTATTAGAGGCTCAGACTTGTGACACCGGATTCTTCGGGCTGTATAGTAGTATTGTTATTTGGGATTCCGCATGTTTTACTCTATTTCAGTATTATGACATAGTGATTTATCTGTGTTAATTAATTTATGAACGGTATAAAAATGGTTAAGGGTATAAAATTGGTCGGGCTTGCCTAGCAGTGTGTTAGGCGCCATCACGACCGGGTTGGGGTCGTGACATGCTGCCGCCGGCGGGCGTCGGTGGCGTCGGTGGAGGGAGACGGAAAGGGAGGGGGGTTTGAGTGTGAGAGAGAGAAGAGAGAGAAGAAAATAAGAGAATATGAGGGGAAACTCGTTTTTTAGCTACTGTTTTTACAAAAAGCGACTAACATTGGTCGCTAATTTTGGTAGCAAAAATGTATTGACTATTTTGACCAAAATAGCGACCAAAGTTGGTCGCTAACTTCTGACCGTTTGACCAGAATAGCGACCAACATTGGTCGCTATATCTAAAAAGAAATTAAATTACTAATAAAATATTACCTAATACACTTATACTTAGTGCATAGTACAGCGTAACTATATATATATATATATATATATATATATATATATATATATATATATATATATATATATATATATACGCGTTATTCTATATAATATTACCTAATACACTTATACTTAGTGCATAGTACAGCGTAAGTATATATATTATATATATACATATATACGCCTTATTCGATAGAATATTACCTAATACACTTATACTTAGTGCATAGTACAGCGTAACTATATATATTATATATATACACGCCATATATATTCGATATAATATTACCTAATACACTTATACTTAGTGCATAGTACGGCGTAAGTATATATATTATATATATATACGCCATATATATTCGATATAATATTACCTAATACACTTATACTTAGTGCATAGTACAGCATAACTATATATATATTACATATATATATACGCCTTATTCGATATAATATTACCTAATACACTTATACTTAGTGCATAGTACAGCGTAAGTATATATATTATATATATACGCCTTATTCGATATAATATTATCTAATACACTTATACTTAGTGCATAGTACAACGTAACTCTATCTATCTATCTATCTATCTATCTATATATATATATATATATATATATATATATATATACACACCTTATNTTAGATCGCCTAGAGAGTGGGGCTTAACTGTTGTGTGAGTGAATGCGAGATTTGCAGAAGAGTTAAAAAAAATTCTAGATGATTTGTGTTTCCACAAGCTTATGAATGATTGAGTTTAATCTCACTATGGTATTAAGGCAACAATGGAGTATGTGCGTTATGAGTTGTTGGGAGTGTTTTGATCTATGACTTCGAGCCAAGTTGGGGAGTTTGCTATTGATTAGCTAATTGTACGGTTATGTGCTATGTTGGTTCCGGTTTGAGGCATGCTGGCGAATCAGTTCTGGTTGCGGAAATTGAGCCGAGGATGGCATGAGTGAAGCAAAATTTGACAAAGGTTATATGGTGCCTCGTAGATGTGTGAGAATCACAGGATGTCTTAAGCTGTTCTGGTAAAGAATGCTCGGTGCATGGAGCAGGAAGATGTTTGTTTGTATTGGGATGAGGTCATATCCTGCGGTGTCAGAGTGCTAATGAGGCACGGGTGGTTATGTTCGTTTGATCAGGTGAATTGCAGTTTGAATAAGAAGTAAATGACTCTCGAGAATGGTTTTAATGTGTTCAAGAATCTACATGTAACAATCAGGTGTCTTAAGGTTGTGTATGTGGTTAGAGACTGTGTTTTCATTGGAAAAGGTCAAGACTTGTGGTATTTTTATGTTAATTATGGGATTCCATATATCAGTATCTGGAAAGTAAAAAGGTAACAGATTTAGATTCGCAGGAAGTTCTTCAGAGTAAAGTATTTTGGAATGTGGTGTTTCTGGGAATATTTGAGAGAGGATTCAGTGGCTTATGGGTCTTAAACAGTGTGGTCTTGTGCTTGGGTCTCGTGTAGTGAGCCTGGGTTGAGGAATTGTAGTGCTACAGCAAGAGGAAATATCAAGTTGATGATGAATCAGAAGGGAAATTAGATAGATGGAATAGCTTGATAGTAGACCGAATCGGTATGGTAAGGATATGATTAATTCTTTGTATGTGTTCGAGGTAATGAGCCGTTACAGGTATTTTGCAGCAATGCTCATGGGCTTTGATGGCTTGCTTAGCTTGGTCTAGTTAGAAGGATTCAGTCCTGGCAGTTTAATTTGTGCAAACGGAATTGGGAGAGTTCTTGTTGATTTCTACCGTGGCTGGAGCGGTGCATTTTCTATGAATATGAGAGGTATGGGATGTGTAATGATTTTTCTTCTAGATGGGATAAATGGAAGTTCTTGGCTAATTGAGTGCGTAGATGTCTGTGGCTTGGAAGGGAGATAAAAGTTTTCCTGTTATCCTTGGATGTGTGGTATATGCGGTATGTTGTGGAGGATCGAGATTTGCATGTATGAGGTTTTAGTTCAGTTCTAAAAGGAAGTTCATAACACTCTTAGGCAGCGGGTAGCCTCAGATAATCAAGGAAATGGTACTGCTAATTAGAAGTGATTTGACGGGAGTATATGTTTCAGAAAAAAGAAGAAGAGGGTAATGTGATTAAATTGATGATACTTCGGTAGTATTGCGGCATATTCTTGTTGGATCAACTGGTGGTATTCGGGTTTGCTTGGCGGCGCAGGAAATTTTAAAGTATCTATCGTGGAGTGATGGGGTATTTAAGGTGTGGTATGCGTTCGGACGGCAAAAATTGGGATCATGTATGATGATTCGTGTGCTATATGGAGTTGGAGACTGGGAGTTCTCATGTACAGGCTATGTCGTGGTTGTGGATCGTGTGTATTCGGCACCGTTTAGCGGCAATCGGGATTTAGAGGCTCGAGTGGATCTTTATTTGCTGGTATGTCAGATTTTGGATGTGATGTTGAAATTCAGACTGGTTGTCTTAGTATTAGGTGATGCTGAACTATTGCGCTACGGGCTATGCCGGAAATGCCACGGGTTGAGTGGCGAGGTGCATTGGATTATGTTCTTGCAGAGTGGTTTATATTTCAAAGACCAAGCGGACGGCTGTTAAGGATTGCTTTTCTTAATTGGGCCTTCGTGATGGATGTCAGTGCAGAGGTTTCTACCATTGATTCAGTTCCGATGTTGAGGGATTTTCGGATGCTTTTCTTGTGGCCGGGCAGGTCGCCGGGCGAGGTTGTGGATTTCGGTATTGATATGGTGTCGGGCACCATATCGTATCGGTAGGAGTTGTAGTAGTGGAAGGAGCAGCTTCAGGCTTCCTTGATAATGAGCTCGTTGGCAAGCCAATGTGGATGCGTGTTCTAACTTGAGTCGGCTTGGTTGGCCCCGAGTTGTATTGTTAAGGGATAGTTTGATCCGACCGTTGTTTAGCTTACTAGTGCTCTGGGAGATCTATGAGTTGCTTTTCGGTGTTGTGAGACGTTATGATTTGTTGGTTATGGGCACATGTAGTGCGGTTCTATTGGGGATTCATAGTGAGAGTCGAGCGGGAAGAGTAATTGGGTGTTGCTCGGTAAATGGAGTATTGGTTATGACCTATCGGGTTGCGTGGCGTATGTTATTTGTTTCACCGTGGGTGTAATGAATTGCTTTGGTTCCAGACATCAAATTGTGCGTGGCTGTCAATTTTGAGCACAGTGACTTGAGGTGTTTCATGTGTAGTAGTGTTTGGATAGGATCGCGCATTGTAGCGAGGCCACGTGGAGATATGACCCTTCGGGGTAGATTCAGGTGTTCTATTTCTATGATGTGAGACGGGGTCTCAGCCATATGTTGTGATGGTACTGATGAGCTTGAGGTACAGCTCTCTCGTTTGAGTCATTTTTCATGATTTGAGTATGTTCAGACCGTTTCTTATTGGCGTGCGTATTATGCAAGTTGTGGCTTAGGCCTGTATTGAGGTATCATATCACCAGAGTGGTGTGTTGGATTCGAGGTGAGCGTTGGGGTCACTAATGAATACGAACGAATTTGATTTCAGCTTGTTGGAAGGATAATATCGAGGTTCGGCTCGGAATCTACTGTGGTATTAGTCAAAAGGGAAGTGGTCTTCATGAATGGTTGATCTGAGAAAATGGTTACGGTTTATTGCGTGTTTCATTTATCGTTGGCAGTATATGAAAGTGTTGGAATAAGACCCTAGTTGATAAGAGGTTTTCTACCGGTATTCGGGTGTTGTGGGCAACTGCTGTGAATAGAGGTTATCGTTTCGAGTGTTTGGGTTATGTAGTATATCATATGATTGCACCTGAGGTTGCAGGTATGGGTTATTACAGCTGGTTTGGGCTTATTCTGAGTATAGATGTGAGGTTCTGTACTTGTGTATGATTTCGGAAAGTGCAATGTGGTTCTATGGTTTATGGACTAGATGGATTGTGAAATTTCAGCTATGTTGTGTAATCGGACCTATGCGAGATAGGGTGACGTGGGATCACCCCGGGTATATGCTTGGTAAGGTCATTCAGCTATTGGTTGGCTTCTAGGACAACTCTGGGTACGCTCGAGGACGAGTGTTCGTTTAAGTTGGGGAGAATGTGACGACCCGACCTGTCGTCACGTGAGTTACCGCCCCGTTTCCCCCATTTTCTATTTCTTTATGCTTCATTATCAGTGTTGGGTGTGAACGAGTTGATTTGGATTTGGTTCTAGAAGGAACTGAGACACTTAGCCTCTTTAAGGAAGGTTTGTTTTGGAAAAGTCAACCGGACGTTGACTTCTGTGTTAGAGGGCTCGGATATGAATTCCGATGATTCGGTTAGCTTCGGGGGATGATTTGTGACTTAGGAGTGTGATCGGAAGTAATTTTGGAGGTCTGGTGTAGAATTAGGCTTGAATTGGCGGAGTTAGTATTTTGGCGAATTCTGGTTGATAGGTGAGATTTTGATCTGAGGGTCGGAATGGAATTCCGAGAGTTGCTATAGCTTCGTAATGTGATTTGGGATGTGTGTGCAAAATTTCAGGTCATTCGGAGGTGATTTGGTAGGGTTTCTGGTCGAATACGTGTTTCGGAAGTTTTAGAAGAACTTAGGCTTGAATTCGATGTAATTTGATGGTTTTGGTGTTAATTGATGTGTTTTGATGATTGGAACAAGTTTGAATAACGTTGTAGGATGCATTGGTATTTTTGGTTGAGGTCCCGGGGGCCTCGGGGTGAGTTCGGATGGTTAAACGGAGAGTTTTGGAATTTTTGCATGTTGCTAAGTCTGCTGCAACTGGTGTTTTCGCTTGTGCGAAGCTTGGACCGCAGAAGCGGTCTCGCTTGTGCGAAGATTGGACCGCAGAAGCGGTGATGGGACCTGGGCGTTGATTCTGCAGAAGCGGTTGGGGAAGCCGCATCTACGAAGCTGCAGATGCGGGATTTAAGTTGTAGAAGCGGGTTTTTAGGATTATGGGAATTTCCGCAGAAGCGGAAGGAGACCGCAGAAGCGACATTTTGACCGCAGAAGCGGTTTCTGCTGGACAGAAATATTTAATTCATCTTCGCAAAATTTTGAGAAAAGTAACATATTTCACTTCGGACTTGGAGAGTTTTTGGGCGATTTGGAAGAGGGTTTCAAGGGCTTTGATCAGGTATGAACTCTTGGAGTTAAAAACATGATTCTATGGTGTAAATACATGGATTAGAGCTGGAAACTTAAGAAATTAAAGGTCAAAAAATGGAGGTTAGGGCTTGAACTTAAGAGAGCAAAAATTTGGGTTTTGAGGGGGTCAATTGGACTCCGATTTTGGTATTTTTCATATGTATAGACTCGTGGCGAGATAAGGAACCCGTTGGTGTAAGAATTTCTAAGTTTCGAGGAGTGGGCCCGGGGCTCGAGTTTTGCCAATTTCGGGATTTTTAATATTTTTCGATTGTTTTCGATTGGGTATTGTTCCTTTGGCATATTGCGACGTATTCATTGTGATTTTGGTCAAATTCGACGCACGTGGAGGCCGATTTGAGGGGCAAAGGCGTCGCGAGCTAGAGATTTCGCCGGTTCGAGGTCAGTAATGATTGTAAATGATATTCTGAGGGTTTGAAATCCCGGATTGGACATCATAGTGCTATGTTGAGGTGACTTGCACGCCGGATAGCGAGCGTGGGGTAGAGCACCGTTGTGGATTATGACTTAGTCCATCCCGATTAATGATTTTACCACGTATTTGATTGAAATTAGTTTGCTATCATCATTATTTGGGCTGAATGCCATATTTGGGCTTCGTGCCAACTATTTGAACCCTTCGGGTATTGTTGTTGATAATTCCTCACTGATTTAATTATATATATTTGAACTCAGTCATGTTATTTCCTACTGTTTTCAAAACTCAGCCATGTTCACTCAGTTTTAATACTCAAATGATATTTAAATGATGTTTTGGGCTGAGAAACACTGTTTTATTGTTGCCCGAGTGGCTTATGTGATTTTGTTGACTGAGTAAGGCCGAGGGTCTGTATTGTGAGGATACTTATGGATCGGGCTGCGCGCCGCAGCACTGTTATACTGATAGTGATGTGAGGCTGAGGGCCTAGTTTGATGCCACGAGATGGCTTGATATTGCGCTTGGGCCGTAAGGGGCCCCTCTCGGAGTCTGCACACCCCAGTGAGCGCCGTCGACGATAAACGGAGCGGGCTGCACGCCGCAGCGATATGTGGAGCGGGCTGCACGTCGCACTGTTTGATGTGTTTACCTTATTTCATTGTCTGCCATTATATGCTGTTTGTGCTACTTCTTGCAATATTTACCTGTTGCTCTGATATTATCTGATAACCGAGTGTGGCGCCCGAGAGATGGACTTCTGTGCTTATCTGCACTATTTGTTTTGCATTCAATTGCATAATTGTTGAAAAAGTCATTTTCAAAAGAGGTTTTAAACTAAGCTAAGATATTTCTAAAGTTTTTTTCCAGCTTCATTGCTTTCTCTCAAAGGGTTTTTCACTGTCCCTATATAGCATGATGGTTTGCTTTACGTGATTTTTTACTGCTCAGTTGTTATTTACCCTTATTACTCACTGAGTTGGAGTACTCACTTTACTCCCTGCACCTCGTGTGCAGTTGCAGGTATTTATTCACCCGGTAGCGGGTATTGGCTGTTTGGAGGCAGAGCTGCAGTAGTCTAGCGAGGTGTCTGCCAGCGTTCGCAGCACCGTTTCTTTCTATGTTATTCATTATTCATGTTCAGTGTATTTCTAGACTTGTAAATATAATTACATTCTTATAGATGCTCGTGACTTGTGACACCCTGATTAGTGCTGTGTTGGGTTGTATTTCCGCTAATTAATACTATTAAGTCATATTCTGTTTAATTATGTTTAACTACTTTTGAAAAGACGAGTTGGGTTAGTTGGCTGGCCTCGTCTTCACGAGAGGCGCCATCACGACCGGGTCCGGGTTTAGGGTCGTGACACATAATCGGCCTAAATAGATATAACTTAGCTAAAAAAAGAACGCAATGAAAGCAAATGGATTCATATAGGCGAAAAAACTAGTTGGGATTATGACTTAGTAATAGTTGTTACACTCACATTCGGGCGGATCTAGGATTTGAACCTTATGGGTTCCCAGCATTTGGGCAAAAGTGATACTTTAGCAAGTGAGAAAGTTTTTTAATGTTGGCTGGAAAGATGCCTATGGGTGCTGTTTAGTGGAAAAAAAACAAAAGTGCCTTTATCAAGTGTTCAAAGGGATTCGAACCCCCGCCAAATATGTAGGAACATAGCTTAAGATGGTTCCTTCGTTTGCGATTGGACCAACACCTGATTTTGCTTATGGGTTCCAAACTAAAAATACGTATACATTTAATAAATTTATCAGTACAAATACAAGGCTCGGGTAAAAGTTACTGGGTTCCCGGGAACCCACACCCGATACTATGGATCCGCCCCTGTACACATTAGCTCTTGTTTTTTGGTCAAAAGACATAATTCTCTCTAGATGCATGTATGTTTGCGTATGATAAGTATAATCTAGTGTTCCATTTTCCCAAAAAAAGGCACTTAATCTTTGAATGAAATACGTATGGGCAAATAGAATGGACACGCACTCAAAAGTGTGGTGTACAGTCAATAATAGGAGCAGTAATACAACTTCTGGAGTAATAAAGATGCACAGATACCTGAGGCAGTGGCAGAATTGTAAACCCCAAGTGTCTGCGGGAATGCATGGACTCTAAAGTCCAACAGCTTAGTGTTATATTACTGCATCGAAAAAATAAATAGACAACACGTAGGAGATATTCTCAAGGTAGGAATCAGGGTATATGACACTGAGAGACACGCAATAGCATTTCAGACCTCATCCATCATACTATCAGTACAACCATTACACCAAACATCGAACTGCTTCCGGCTTAATGTTATCAGGAGCAGTGCATAATCAGTTGCCACCTTCATTCTCTCCTTCCACCCAAATTCAGCTAAAAGTGTGTAACAGAGTGTTAGCAAGTGCAAGAAAAAACTAATTATTCAGACTCCCATTATTCAACAAAGTTCAAGTAAGTCAATACCAGAACGAACTGCATCCCACAAGGGTGTCTTGAACTTCATATCATAAACTACAGCGAGCTTCTTGTCAAAACAAAAGCCAATCAACTTCATCAACCAAGGATGAGACTTAAATTCTGACCTTTCAAGTAATACAATTTCGTCCTGTTGCAAAGTCACAAAATTAGTGAAATGACAACACAGACAGAACCAATCAGTGAAATATAGCATTTACTCACCCGGAATTTTCGTGGATACGAATCATAGCTTATAACCCCAGGAAAGATAAAATCCGATGTTTTGACAGTAACCTCCCGCATTCCTTCACCGTCATCTATAAACCCCCGGAACAATCTGCCATATCCAATGTGCTGGATAAAATTCTTTTCACAGAACCTATTAGTGATCTTCTCCAACTCATCATGGCTCAAATTTTTTGCATCACCCACGTTGAAACCTTGAGAAGGACCCCTGCATATTTTTTTCATGTTAGCTTAGCCGCTAACAGGAAAGATGTGGAACGAATCGACAAAACGAATGTCCAGTAAGGACTGTTATAATGGTGAGTAAAATTAGACAAAGATAGTAAAACAACAGAAATATTATTTAATTCAAGGTCATTTTTTATCTTCGAACACTCTTTGCAGATCGCAAAATGCAAAGTTTTAATAGTAAAGGGCAAATGATGCAATAAGTTTTGAAGAGTTTTATACCATACAACACATCAAAAGGGATTAAAAAGTAATTCGAGCATAAAACCTTATGTTTGCAACAAAAATTAAGCTGTACATTACTAATTTGACAACTCCTAAAGATACATCACAGTTATGAGCATCAGTATTCAAGATTCCAGTGTTTCACGGAGGAATTTCCAACACCTCCAATGGGCATGCATCAGTTCACTAAAAATATTTTACTAGTCAAAAATAAATTTCTGGAGGCATGTGTATCTTAAAGACTCCTGATTATACCTAGGATTTAAAAAGAGATTAAATCAAATAAATAAATAAGGAAGAGTGCGTGCTGTGATATAAATTGAAGAACAAGAGAAGTAGGTGTCCTAAATAATCGTAGAAAATAATAGAGGGGAAGAGAGATTACTCCTTTGCAATTGCATCGTATTCTTCCAGAGCACGTTTATAGTTTTGAATGAAATCTTCTGGATCAAGCCGGCCACATCTAGCCATAGGCAAGCATCGAATATTGTCTCTTTCATAGAGAAATATGTTGCTGTCTAGCTTTCCCAATTCCAGCAAGAGTGCCTCTACGTCGTCCGCCATTTTTAGCCGAGTTTCCTTTTTCTTTTCTCCTTTTCTTTTTTACTACACAATTTTTCACCTTGTTTGGAAGGTTGTTACCTATTGTATTATAGATTATTATTTGATTGTTATTTAAATTTTATTATATTATATATAAAAAAAATATTTTATGTAGCTACCGAATTGGTATAGTTGAGTCGATACCTTCTATTTTTTCTCATCTTATTTTTAAAATAATATTTTATACATTAATTCTACTTCGTACCTTATTTTTAAGGAAGAATTACATCCTATGTTAGTCGGCCCAATCTCACAACCAAAAATAACCTATGTTTTTAAACTTTACTCGACATAGCCCATTTTGCAGATAATGCGTAAAAAGGATTTCATCCGTTAACCTAGCGTGGAAGAGAACTAGACACCCTCCTTTATCCATTTTTTTCGTTCTTCAACTTTCAGAGTAAAGATATCGATGACGAAGTCAATCGAGAGGTCGCCGGCAAAGTTAACGATGTCATCGGAAAATAAATATGGCGGTGGATAACATCCTTTGCCCATTTTTTTCCTTCAATTTTCAAGGTAAAGAGGTTGACGATAAAGTCAGTGAAGTCATCGGAGAATGAATCTCCAGTGGTGAATAGCCGTTTTTACCCACTTTGTGTTATTTTTGTTCTGTCGGAAAAGAATCCATTTAAAATTGAACCATTTTGTGTTTTAGCAAATGATTTGCTTTGGTGTTGTATTCAGACAATTTTCAAGTTATTCAGATGATGTCCCAGTTATTTATCTTCTTTTATAAAACAATTCCATCTCCATCTTTTCTCCTCTTTAATTTTCAGATTAACTTCCTCTGAAAAACTCTCTTTTGATANAACCCATAGGTCTAAACATTTAACCTATTTCAAGATTTATTTTAAAACTAAAGAGTTAATTTTGATGCCACTCTCAATTTGACTATAATTCTTTTATTTCATGTTTGTTGAAATAAGACGTTCACTAAAAAAATCATTTGTTATTGCAGAATCCCTACAATAAAAATGACAGATGAAGGCAGTTAAGACTTTAGGGGGTTTCCTTACTAGCTAAATGAATTGAAAATGACAGAAAAAGGAAGGAAAAAGAGAAAGAAGAGAGGTGCTAAATGAAGTGAGATGGATAGAAAAAGAGGAAAAGAAAAAGAAGGAATTACATTCTATGTCAGTCGGCCCGATCTTACAATCAAAATAGCCCATATTTTTAAATTTTACCTGACATAGCCCATTTTGCAGATAATGCATAAAAAGGATTTCATTGGTTAACCTAGCGTGCAGAGGAGAACTAGACAGCCTCCTTTACCCATTTTTTTTTCTTTCTTCGACTTTTAGAATAAAGATATCGATGACGAAGTCAATCGAGAGGTCGCCGGCAAAGTTAACGATGTCATCGGAAAATAAATATGGCGGTGGATAACATCCTTTACCCATTTTTTCCTTCAATTTTCAAGGTAAAGAGATCGACGATAAAGTCAGTGAAGTCATCGGAGAATGAATCTCCGGTGGTGAATAGCCGTTTTTACCCACTTTATGTTATTTTTGTTCTGTCGGAAAAGAATCCATTTAAAATAGAAACATTTTGTATTTTAGCAAATCATTTGCTCTGGTGTTGTATTCAGACAATTTTCAAGTTATTCAGATGATGTTCCAGTTATATATCTTCTTTTATTAAACAATTCCATCTCCATCTTCTCTCCTCTTTAATTTTCAGATCTAACTTCCTCTGAAAATCCCTCTTTTGATATTTTGGTACTGAAATAGAGGTGTAATATTGAACATAAGATGTGTTCTGGTATAAATATTGTATAACCACTATTTATACACACTTATACATTATTGTATAATTGTGTATAAATGTGTATATTTATATATAAATGTGTATATATGTTATAACATCACATAATTATTTATTTCTCAATGTATAAGGGTATATATACATTGTCATTATATAAGAGGCCTTCATGGAAGTTTGACACTTATCTTCTTCTTCTTTCTCTTATTCTTTTGATATACATTATTATACATTCCATATGCAAGTTTATACATAGTTATACATCATTATACATGTACTGCATATGTATAATTAAATTAATTTTTTTCATGTTTTCTTACTTTTTCTAGAATAATTCATGTATAAATCTACTTTCCTTGTTGATTTCTCCGCCAAATCACGAACTTGCAACAATTGTTTTTCAATTTTACCATATAAGTTGAATCAACGAAATTGAAAAAATACAAGCTACTCGGTTCTTTATCTTGTTTACCATTTTTGAGGAAGAATCCTTTTGGGAAAAGTTACAAACTTGTCTATGCTCACTATTTGTGATGATTTTTTACAATTATGCGTAGTCTGTTTTAGCCCAAACTCTTTATTGTAATTATATAATTGCAATTTTTGCAAGCAGCTCGAGCAATTTTATGTTTTGATTATAGGATGATATATTAGGAGAGATCACTAAAGACAAATTGGGGGAGAAAGATCAAAATTAGATGACGGAAGAATTAGAAAATCTCATGACTTCATCTAAATAAGATAATTGTCCTGATTAAACTCTGTTGCTGAATAAAAAAGCCAGAAGATACTCTTTTTTCAAATCTTAGCCTATTATTTTTGGGCTACAGATTTGTAAAGTTATGACTTGGCTATTATGTTGCAAGTCATATGTGTGAGTTGTATTTATGTGAAATTATCCCTATTTTTAATAATATTATAAGTTTATTCTTCATATTGTTGGTATATCGCAACATGACGTCAAATAATACAATCAATACAATCAATACAAATATTGTCTATATTAAAACAATATAATATAATACAATACAATGTGATATGACACATTATGAAATAGCAGGTAACAACCATCCAAACAAGTAGTTCATTAAGAAAATATCAACACCTTTGAGAGTTTTTTTTAAGCTTCTACTATTTTTAGACTATTTCAGGTAGCTGGTGCAATTTTTAAAAGTGTATTTTCTACTTCTTTTGTTTATTATTATTTTTTTTGTTTTTGTTTTTGGGGATTTGATAGGATTTTTTTGGTGACTCTGAACTTTTTGTTGGTCACAATTCTGTTGAATTTAGCCGTCGAAATTTGATAAATATTTGATAAAGAACAAAAAATATTTACTTGTGGTAAATTTAAAGGGTTAAAGCTGCTAAAAATATATTTAAGTAACTATTTTAAACCAAATAATGACACAAGTTGAAAGATAAAAGAGAGAAAGAAGAGGGAGAGGAAGAAAGCTATGGCGAACAAGCTGCTTAGCGAAATGGGTCTTCCCAAGTCTATTGCCAACATTTTTGCTGCTCGTAACCTTATTACTGCTAAGGTCTCCTTTTAACCCTTTCTTTCTTTGTTAATTTTACTTATGCTAAATATATTTACACATTTTTTTTTTCAAGTTTAAGAATCTTTGCTGCCTTCTGAATTCTTCATTCATTAGCATTTAAACTATGTGAGCCTGTTTTACTTCTTTGTGTTCTTCAAATTTACGTATGGAATGTACAGTTTCATCCCTAAGTTTGATCCTATTCAGAAGGGCAATTATGTTTAAAGATTGATATTTCTAAGTGTAACAAAGTCTATTAACACATGTTGAGGTGCAAATTTTAACATCCAATGCGTAGTTTTTGGCTTTTAAGCTAAATTCAGTTTCTACTTGTAATGTTTTATGAATAAAAGAGCTCATTTTTGTGTTTTCTTGAAATTCACTGGTCGAGGGAAGATGTTGGGGTGGGGGGTGGGGGTGGGGGTGGGGTGGGGGGTTGTTATGGCGACGAGTAGTGAAATATAGGAAGTGGGAACACTGTATTAGATGAATGTGCAAAGGAATTTGGTATTGAGTATTGGGGTAGGTAATTGAAGTGAAAAACTAGCAATGAGTAGTGAAACATAGGAAGTGGGAACACTGTATTAGATGGATGTGCAAAGGAATTTGGTATTGAGTATTGGTGTAGGTAATTGAAGTGAAAAACTAGCAATGAGTAGTGAAATATAGGAAGTGGAAACACTGTATTAGATGGATGTGCAAAGGAATTTGGTATTGAGTATTGGTGTAGGTAATTGAAGTGAAAAACTAGTGATGCTTGTATTTTGGATGTTTATTGATTTGATACTCTGAGGTGTTCAAGATGTTAGTAAGAAAACATTTTATGCAGTTTTAAGTCAATCAAAAACTGTCAAACAAGAAAAATACTTTCCTAGTTTTTACAATAAATCAGATGAAGTATTTACGAATCTGTTCATTGCTCTGATAAGCACTAATGAATTATCCCAAGCATGCGTCTAACTGTCTATGCTGAGTGCGAAAACGAGATCACACAAGGAAAAAGTCTTTTTTATATGGAGCACCTTTAGTTTCTTGTTTCCCCGCAGGTAGTTGTTTCTTATATAAACAAGACACAGGTGTGCATGTGTGTTTCATTAGATTCTGATTGTTGCTTTCATATTTCAAGTGCGCATGTGTGTATCATTTTTCCTTATAATTTAGTACCTTGGTTTTAAGTGCAGTATAGATTTTCACCTAGAATACGGTGAGGGGATCAATTTTATGTATCCTGTTTTGAACCTCATTAACTTCCTGACAAATTGCTTTCAATGTGTCTCCATTAATTTATGCTTGTTCTATGGTCCCAGGACGTATTGTCATTGACAGAATTCGAGTTGATGGAATTGTTAGATGTGGATTTAGCTGTAGTAGCATCAGCAGTGGCACACATCAGTGAAATTACATGTCCTCCTTACCAAACTGTAAGTTTATAAAGGCAAAATCCGTCGTTCATTTCTTCAAGAGGAGATGCAAACTCACTTTTCCCCCTCCTCTTCGTGTGACTTAGGCACTTTCATTGCTGGAACAGAGGGTTCAAAATGAGAGAATGGCTGGCCATCTTCCAACTTGTCTAAAAGGACTCGATAATGCTTTGTGTGGTGGAATTCCTTTTGGTGTTGTGACAGAGCTAGTGGGTCCGGCAGGCATTGGTAAAACTCAGGCACGATTGTCTGCTTCGAACTTCTACATTACTTTATTTTCCTTTTTATGGTAAGTTGGGCCTGAAAAGAAATGCTAAGTGGAGTACATCGAGAGAGATTTTCATATTTTTTAATCTGCTATCTTCCCATAATAGTGCTATGTGTTTCTTGCTTTTAAAACATTTGTTGCCTTCGGTAAATTTTTGATCGAGCTTCTTCTGTCTTAAATTGCAGTTCTGTTTGAAGCTTTCGTTATTAGCTTCTCTTCCATCAAGTTATGGCGGCTTAGATGGTTCTGTAATTTATATTGATACAGAATCCAAGTTTAGTTCAAGGAGGTATTTTCACTTTTCAGGCTTTTGGTACTGAGGTTGCTGTGTTATAAGTGGAAATGGTGACCATTCTATTTCTCAAGTGTCTTCCCAGGATGATAGAAATAGGATATAATAGCTTCCCCGAAGCATTTCACGCTGAAGGGATGGCGCAGGAGGTATGCAGCATTTTGTCTAGTGCTTTCTGCCATATTTTTTTAATTAATTAAGCACTCTGAAATGACAACCATGAACAGGGGAGCGAAAGGTTTTAAATCAGTTTCCAGTTTAAGTCTATGAATTGCTTGCCGGAGCTGGTTTATATTACTAGCAAGTCCAGGACATATTACTTGGAATCGATTTCTTTTCCCAAATAATTTTATTTCCCCCTTGCTTTGACTAACTTTGTAGTGTAAGTGAGCCATGAAAATGGTCATGGTAGGATGCAAGGTCTAGATCTCCAGTCTCTTCTATAACTTGATGCATAGATAATCATGACCATTTCTAAGTTGACTTTTCTCCTTTAATGATTGACTTGCAGATGTCTATAAACATGTCTCTTCCATGTTCAAGTATGTCTGTGTGTCTTTGCTCACTCTGTCCCTAAAATAAAATGATGGTGAAAAGGAAAAAATTTAAAGAGTCGGACATCTTTTAATTTTGCAAGTCAACTATGTCAGAGCATGTAGTATAGCAGACCTTTTGACATATCTTGATGCTGATATACCCTTTAATGTTTTCCGTGTAATGCAATTGAGTTGAAGAGTTTAGTGAGGATGTTCCGCTTGATGTTGCAGATGGCTGGAAGGATCCTAGTTTTAAGACCGACATCACTTTCTGAATTTACCGACAGGTTTGTTGCAGCTTTACCTATGTGCTGTTATTCTAAGTTTTGATGCAGTAATGAACTCATGAATATTTAAATTCTGGATTATAATGTTGGAAGGAGTACGAGTCCGTTAATGAAATTGACTTTCTTCGTGTTCATCTTCTCTTCTCTGAAGGGTGGACTTAGCCTCTCAATCACTTCCATTGAAGGTTAGGATGAAAGGTCCGAAGGAGTTATATAGTTTATTACAGTTGGTTAGGTGGTTGAGAGGAAAGCGGTTTTATTAGAAAATAAATTGTTTGGTGAATGATGGTCATGAACATGCTAAAGAGTAAATCCAATGGGAAGTCATATACAATGTTGTGTTAAAGCCCGTATATCTCCTGTCTTATAACAACCAAGTGACCAACAAAACATCTACGCAACCTTTATATGTTGTGTTCATAATGCATGTATTTTTTTGTTTAGTTCCTGTACTATAATTTCTTTTTCCCTCTGTTTGATCGTACTCTTGTCCAGTGTTATCAAAGGCGCTCTTAAGCCCTGAAGCGAGGCTCAAAACATATTGAGCGCTTCGCCCCGCTTAGCGGGCGCTTCACCGTTGTCATCAAAGCTCTAAGGCATACTTTTCCTTACCAATGAGCGTAATCCTGAAGAGGCCACATTAACCAATTGATATTTCACTTTATTGTAAATTTTCTTCAATTTCTTAGTCTATATATTTGGTATTCATGCTTATAGATATTAGTTTTGGACTACACATACATATTTGTAGTTTTTCTCCATTTGCGCCTTTCTTCGTTAAAGCTCACGCTTTATTTGCGCTTAAAGCCCCAACATACCTAAGAACTTTTTTGCGCTTTTCGTCTTTGATAACACTGTTGTTGTCCAAAACAACCTGTTCTTGGATAAAGTAATAACTCGTTAATTTTTTGAGAAAATACCGGTATAGAAATAGTAGAAAATATACTTTAAATAAGGTTCTTTACAGTGACGCCCAGATTCTAGCTTTCATAACACTCATCCTCAGTTGTGGCCGGCATTGACTGCTGTCTGAAATTCTAGCTTTGATAACACTCATCCAAATTGTGCAAGTATTGGAAGTTTTCCTTTTTTACAAATTATAGTCTGTGTTCTGTCAGCTTGCAGAAAATCAAAGTTTCACTATTTCAACATGGTGTGAAATTACTGATCATTGACAGCATGGCTGCTCTTCTTGCAGGGTAATTCCTTTTTCACTTTTCCTGCGTAATTTCTCAACATGTACTTCCTTTGGGGTACAACTTCTACTGGAGTTCTAAACTTTTCACCTAATATCCACTTGAAAAAATTGTGAGTATCTTGGTAGTCCAGATAACATCAGTCTGAGTACTTATAAATTTGTGCTCTTAGGTTGTATACAAGAATAATGTGTAATGCTGTATCAGATTCTATTGCTTTCCTAGGAAAATTTATGCAATCATTCTCAATGTGAAAATTTGGGTCTTAATACATACTGTGTCTGTGGAATTCATGCTAACCTGGTTTTGTTGGGAGCATATTCTATAATCTCTTTGATTATGCAAAAACAGAGATTTGACACGTGGTGCTCAGAATCCTCTTCTTGCAGTTGATGTGATTTCACGTTATGCGCCAATGTTGGTTTAAGAATTCTCTGAAAACTCAGTAGCATTATACTGTTTTCCACATTGTCTTTTTAACCATAGTAATAATTATGAACTTTTCACTCTCTCCAGTGAAGGTGTACAAGGACCTCAGAGACAACACTCATTGGGTTGGCATATATCATTTATCAAGTGAGAATTTTGTCTTTCTGAATGAATATCTATAAAGTATCTCTTTCTTCTCTCCACCGATCCAAGCAAGTGATCAATGTTCTTTTCTAATCTAGTGCTGCTTCTTTGCCATTTTCAGATCAGTTGCAGAATTTTCACGAATTCCTGTAGTAGTGACCAACCAAGTGAGATCTCAAAGTCGTGATGAGACTTCCCACTATTCTTTCCAAGGTATCGTGGTGCACTGAAGTCGTTTGGTATTTTTTCCTATAAAATAAACACAGCTTTTATTAATAATGACGGGAGCTTTTCTTTGCTCATCTTAAACAAATAAATATATTTTGAGCGACAATAGGGATCATTGCCATAAATTATGCTTGGTTCCATGTCACCAAAGCATGTTTGCTTGCACATTCATCCCTGAAATTAATGGGTAAAATGTGTTCATGTGCTAAATTTATGAAAATTTATTCATTCAAGAAGTAAATTACAGGTTTTTGTTGAGATTATTATAAGATTCTGAGTTGTTTCTCAAGGAAAATTAGGAAAACTAGATATTGATAACCACCCTTGAGTTTCCACTGATAATAACCACATATCACCTGGTGAGAAGGAGGAGGAGAATGAACAAGAGAGAGGAGAAGAGGAGTGAAACGAACGGGGAGACCAGTGAATTTCCGAGTTTGGTGTTTTACTGGAAGTTCAGAACTGATTCCTCTCTCTTGTTTGTCCGCATATACGGAATAAGCTGAACTCTCTGGGCCCTCAATTAGATCAAGTCACCCCTACTATTATTCTGCAACGTCAAAAGTGAAGTCACCCTATGCTTAACTAAACGCTGTCATCTCAAAACACCCGAATTGAATTCAGTTTTACCCTAATTTAGAACGTCTACTCCAGCTCATTACATTCCTTCTGCCTTTGGAATCATACTCGACCTCGAGCAAGCTGTTGCTAGATAAACTCTGGAAACTAAGCTTGATTACCTTCCTATCTTCTTGTGTTGCTTCTTTTTGAGGTAAATTTTCCCATTGCACAAGTATCTTCGGTGAAATTCCATTGTTTTCTTTCACCAGTTTCCGCTGTAGTATTGCAATAGGTCGAGTCAAAGCTGTCCATCTGCTTTGGTCGCCAGGAGAAGCTGTTGTAGAGATACACGCGGTCCAATCTTCATTTTCAACAATCAAGCATGAAATTACAAGGTGTAGCTGAGAATTTTCAGGAAATTGTAGTGCATAAGCAACAGGTCCTACCTTTTGTTACTTCACATGGCCCATAAAACTTCGGATGCTGTTGTGTCACATGTTGGTTGAGAAAATGGGTTGTGATGTCCTTATAATAATTTGGGCAATCCTCACGTATGAGCTAGCTTATGTGGGTTGAGTTAAACCCAATGTCCTTTTTTTAAAATGGTACCAGAGTATATTTTAACAGGTAAAACTTCCTTTTCAGAGCTGAGCAGAGTCGATCGTCCAGAAGCTACCACAAATCTTGATTCTCATCTTGTTGCTGCTTTAGGGATCCACTGGGCTCATGCTGTTAGCATTCGTCTTGTATTTGAATCAAGATCAGGTTTGATTCTTCTTTTCTCAGAATTGGTGATCCTGAATTTTTGTTTTGCTGTTGATTTTCTCTGTCCTTACTCTATTGATAGGAAAATTGTGTTTTTGTGGTCTTGAAACTCGCCTTTGTGCTCACCTTTGGTTCTGATGTGTCAGCAATCTGCTTACCTCGCAACCCATAAAATTAGCTCGAGTAAATAAGTACTGTTACTATATTTTTGTTTGTTGGTCTTTAACCGTCTACATGCTCTTCTGGATTCTGGTATCTGAAAAATCACTGCAGACAGATTATGCGAGGGAGAGGAGTTGATTGGTGTACAATTGGATGGCGGTCGGAACTGGTTTCTTCGATAAAATTTATATCTTTGTATTCTCCAGGACATTGTTACTCCAAGCTTACGCCAAAAGCCAGCACCTGATAATTAGCAGAATTTATTTGTAATACGGATAACAACCCACGGATATGTAACTAGAAGAAAATGAAAGATTTGGAAGCAAAGAAATTCGTCAAAGTTATTATTTGTCTTGCGATAGGTCCTATTTTGCGTTCGGCATGCTTGGACACTACTGCAGAAGTAACCTCATGCTCATTTATGCTCTCAAATTTTGTATTGCTTTCTTAGCATATCTTGTAGATAGAAGTTGGTTAGAGGGTTTCGATCCTTAATATTTGGTCTTACAACTTGAACAGGCAAATTATTGCGGTGGTTCATAACTTCTAAGAATGATACATTGGAGTCTCTATATAGAGCTTACAGTTTTGTTGCTGACTTAAACTTTCTGATTCATGAGTAGACTGCAGATTAATATAGATAAATGGGAGTTGCTGATGCTCTCTTCCGTCTTTCAGGTCAAAGGTTCATAAAATTAGCAAAATCTCCACTATCTCCACCTCTTGCATTCCCTTTCAACATAACTTCTTCTGGGATTTCATTGCTTAATGATGATGGAGTGGAAATGCCAGGGCCAGAGATACATACAATACATTGTCAAGGTCTGATTTAAAGTATACTACTTGCCTTTTTGTTTGTGGGTGGGGGTGTTTGCAGGGGCGGATCCAGCCCTTTGGTACCAGGTTCAACTGAATCCAGTACTTTTGGCGTGGAGCATAAATTTATATGTAAAAGTTCACTAAAATTGCAGCATATAGTAGATATGAACCCATAACTTCAAAAATATAATGGGTTCAAAGCTAAAAACCTTAAAAGTTGAACCAATAGAGTTTAAATCATGTATCCGCCTCTGGGTGTTTGGGTAGTGGCGTTATTCCAATTTGTTGTTTCAAGCATACATCCATGATATAGAAAAGAAGACACAATATCATCGAGAAACAATAGGAAGAAACAAATCGTTGATTAGAGAACAGTTCCAGGCTTTCTGAACTATGTGGATTCATTTTTATGACAAATAATAACAGCCTTATGTTTGGCCTATTGCTTGGAAGTTGGAATCTCTATAGTTTCTGTCTAGTACATTTTGTCCATTTCTCCCTGTAAGAGTTATAGTATCATCCAATAACGTAAATTCGCGTGTTTTAAGTAAGTGCAAAATTCCAAAAATGTCATTTGATCATATGTTGCTTCCAAGTTACTAGTATTGATAACCCTCATCGAATCTCTATACATAATGCAGGTCACAGCAGCATTATTAATGTCGGAAGCGAAATGATGCATTGAGCTTCAGAAGCAATGCTCCCTTGCTCTATGTATAGGTGCGCTGCTAAACTTCTTATTCTTACACTGGCACATTCTTCCTTTTCTCTAAATCCTCGGACTTTCACTTGGTTGAATCTTAAATCCCTTGATCATATCATTTTTAGGTGTAAATTCCATCACTCGACGAACAACAAATGATCAACTTTTACATGAAAATTCTGTTGGTAGTATGTGGGCTTCTTCAAATTAAGGATTCACAACTCCCTCAGATCCATTCTGCTGATAGTACCCCCTCACAGGGGACGTAGTAACATAACTTGATGGCGCTTGCCCCCGTCTCGCCTCCATTACATAGCTCACATTGTGTGGGTTTTCCTCTCAGGCCCCTTGAACAACTTGACCATATTCTTACTCTTAGAGATTCATTCATTAATTTTGTTTATTCGGACACGAATCGTGCTCTCTTTTTGACTGCCATACTGATGTGTATAAACTGTAATTCTTATTTGTGAGTGAAGGGATGTTGAAGTGCTTACCATTAATTATTCTGTATGGCTTTTCTAGTCTCCGAAATTGGTGTATTTTTCAACTTCTGTATGACTGCTCTGGCTTGCTTCTGTGCAACATGTTAGGACAACTAAACATTAGCAAATGTAGATTATATCAACGAAGCTTGTTATGAGTACCCAATCTTGCCGCAAAAAAAGCTTGGTATTTATGTGGAGAAGAATAAGGGGGCGGACGCATCATCCACCGAGTTTAGGACCATGTGCCACCAACTCTTGGGGATTTCTCGGCTATCACGAGTTTAGGACCATGTGCCACCAACTCTTGGGGATTTCTCGGCTATCAAAAGAAGGATTATATCGATGAAACTTTTGCACTTGTTTTACACGTTCAATTGACCTTAGTTCAAATTAATTAAATTTTACATTCATTGTAGTTTAACTAGATATAGCAAGTTATCTGAAGATTTTTCTAAGTAACTCATGTTCAAGATTTACAATTACTTGTAGTTGGCTTTACATAACCTAATGCTCATTCAAAAGTTAAAAGGAATTTTTACCTCCTATAGCAAAGGTTAACACCTTATTTATTTTAAATAAATACCATTTCAAAAAATTATATTCTATAGATACCTTTTAATGTTTATAGCAAAATATCTAACTTTGGTTACCTTCTACCCCTAAGCCACTAAATACGCTATTCAGTTACACTATTTTCTTTCTCTCTCTACTTTGATACATGCCATTCTCTTCCCCCATTCCCTGAAAACACGATGCTCAATCTCAAAATTTCTCTCACCCACATCACCTACCATTAGTCATAAACGGTGATTTTGCCTGGTATACCACGAAGACTTCTCTGAAATTCAAAGGAAAGACTAACTAGGTACTCAACCATGAAACCGACGTTGTAGACCCACGTTCCCCAAATTCTCATAATTAATCCAATCGTAAAAAGCCGTAGCCCCACTATTCTCGCCTCCACGTCTTCACCCACATACAAATTAGGGTTTGTTCTTGAACAAAGACGACAGAGTTTGGGGCTAAGCAACTTGATTTTCTGTTAATATATTTTAATGTATTTTCAACGTATCACACTGTATTTTCATGTATTTCATTGTATTCATTGTCTTTTTTTCCATTGTAATTCAATGTATCTCGCTGTATTCCATGTATTTCATTGTATTCACTGTCTTTTTTTTTCTTTGTATTTTCAATGTATCCCGCTGTATTCTATGTATTTCATTGTATTCATTGTCTTATTTTTCATTATAATTCAATGTATCTCACTGTATTCCATGTATTTCATTGTATTCACTGTCTTTTTTTTCATTGTATTTCCAATGTATCCCGCTGTATTCTATGTATTTCATTGTATTCACTGTCTCGCTATATGCCATGAATGTATTCATTTTTTTTAATTAATATAATTTATGTATTCAGATGTATTATATAATTTCTCTGAAGATTGCTATGTTTTTGGGGTATTTTTCGGTTGAGAATATTTTTTATAACTGGAAATACAAAATTCGTGTGTTATAATTGAGTTTGTTGAGTTATATTAGGAGTCTATTATGTTAATTGATTCACTTTTCGTTTAAAAATAATGTAATCCCCTGTTTCACGCTATGAATACAGTCGAATACAATAATCTGTCCAGCTGTAGTCCCGTGTTTCACGCCATAAATACAGTCGAATACACTCGAATACAACAACTAATTAGCTGGACTTCCCTGATTCACGCCTATTTTTGCTACTGTATTCATGAATACAATAGCTTAAATACATCTAATACATCTTATAACAACAGAAAACGTATCTACAATCCGTAATATAGAAAATGGTATCTATAGATAGCTAATTACCACTAAAAGATGTAAAAATAGCACGGTATAGCCAGTTTTCGGACTTGTCAATCAAAAATAGCCAGCGTTTACCAAGTCAATGAAAAATAGCCACTATTTTGCTGCAATAGAGACCGGTCCAGCATAATATACTGGAGTTCGGTGCACTTGTGTATGAACTCCAGCATATTATGCTGGACCGGTATACTTTGCTGGCTCCAGTATAATATACTGGAGACTGGAGCACCGGTGCTCCAAACTCTAGTATACTATATTGGACCAATATACTTGCTGGAACTCCAGTATATTATGCTGGAGTTCTAGTGTACTTATGCTGGAACTCCATCATATTATGCTGGAGTTCCAGCATACTTATTCTGGAACTCCAGTATAATATGCTGGAGTTCAAGTATACTTATGCTGGAACTCCAGCATAATATACTGGAGTATTTTCCGGGTTTTGAACAGTGTTTTCGCTCAGATTTATCTTTATATAAAAAGTGGCTAAATTTCGATTACTTTTGAAATTGGGCTATTTTTGAACGACCAGTTGTAAATCTGGCTATTTTTAAAATTTACCCCTAAAAGATAGTGCTTTATGAAAAGAGAAATTTTCATAAAGCACTATCTTTTAGTGATAATTAGCTATCTATAGATACCATTTGCTATATTACGGATTGTAGATACGTTTTCTGTTGTTATAAGATGTATTAGATGTATTTTAAGCTACTGTATTCATGAATACAATAGCAAAAATAAGCGTGAATCAGGGAAGTCCAGCTAATCAGTTGTTGTATTCGAGTGTATTCGACTGTATTCATGGCGTGAAACATGAGATTACAGCTGGACAGATTATTGTGTTCGACTGTGTTTGACTGTATTCACGGCGTGAAACAGGGGATTACACTGTTTTTAAACGGAAAGTAAATCAATTAACATAATAGACTCCTAATATAACTCAACAAACTCAATTATAACACACAAAATTTGTATTTCCAGTTATAAAAAAGATTCTCAACCGAAAATACCTAAAACACATAGCAATCTTCAGAGAAATTATATAATACATTTGAATACATAAATTATATTAATTAAAAAAACCATATGAATACATTCATGGCGTATAACGAGACAGTGAATACAATAAAATACATAGAATACAGTGGGATACATTGAAATACAATGAAATAAAGACAGTGAATACAATGAAATATATGGAATTCCGCGAGATACATTGAATTACAATGAAAAAAATACAATGAATACAATGAAATACATGAAAATACAGCGTGATACGTTGAAACTACATTGAAATATATTAACAGAAAATCAAATTGCTCAACCCCAAACTCCGTCGTCTTTGTTCAAGAACAAACCATAATTTCCGCGTGAATCCGCTGTCGAGCAAAAACCCTGAATCTCAATGAGCCGAAATTCAGATTTACATAGACAACAACTTTTGAGAGCAGCTCGGTGACAAGAGCTTTGAGATATATGTCTATATTAGTTATCTGTTCTCTTTTGTTAAAACAAATTAAAAATTAAAATAATTTTGATGTGCAGAAAAAGTCAAGGGTGAAATATCTGCGTCGGTCAAGGAAATGCAGCTTGGGGAAAAGAAGATTAAAAGAAGAGGAAGAGATGGAGATATTGATGGGATTAATAGACTTAAAAGTAGTGTCAAGAGTATTGAGAATGAGTGAACTGAATGATGAACAGTTGCATTGGTGCGAAGACAAGACGAGCAAAGTTAGAGTTTCTGATGGAATTGAAAACGAGGATGAGAGACACGAAACGTGGGATTTCTCAGGGAATGGGGAAGAGAATGGCATGTATCAAAGTAGAGAGAGAATGAAAATTGCGTAACTGAATAGCGTATTTAGTGGCTTAGGGGTAGGAAGTAACCAAAATTAGATATTTTACTATAAAGATTAAAAGGTATCTATATAATATAATTTTTTAAATGGTATTTATTTAAAATAAATAAGGTGTTAACCTTTGCTATAGGAGGTAAAAATTCCTTATGAAAATTTCTCAAAGTTAAAGGGGCTTTTCAAGTCTGATGGGCTGGTTCTAGTGCAGCCCTCAAGTTTAATGGGATTTTTACATTCCTATGCCACATAGGAAACCTTATTACCCTCAATGTTTAAAGTTTGATTTAATTATACTTAGTATACCAAATTACCAATCCTGTACCATACTTAATTAAGGGTCTAATTAATGGGCAATTTTTACTCCTTAATTAAAGGTGTCCATATATCCCACGTTTCTCTATCCCCCTAATTCCTAAGACCTGCTCTACTTGGAGAATTTTTTAGGGCCCAACCCTTATTCCGTTCTTCGTCAACTATGTCCATCTCCTTTAAATCATCTGGACTACCAGACCCTTCCTTCAACTTAATTCCATCCTTTTCCGTTCGAAGCTTCTCAAGTAGAGCGGTAATTGACACAAACATAGATGTGCCATTGGCATTCCATTTCCTTGTATGGTTGGCTATGTCATGTCTAATATGGTTCGAACTTGGAATTAGGAGAACAGAAAAGATGTGGTGTCCTCCAATATGAATTTCGACATCCGGATGCAATGTCACTTTTAGTAGCTGAACAAATAGCTCTTCAGGAAACACCTACAACAATTAAAAGATAGTTAAATACAAATGTTGATGTTCATCTCAAAATTCTATACAATATTTATCTTCAAACCAATGAATTTCAAATTGAAACTCGAAGAAGAAGAAGAAGAAGAAGACATGACATACATTATATTGCAGCAATTGTAGATAAATTGTAGAAGATTTGTAGATAAATTTTAGACTGTTTTTTGCAGAAGATTTTGTAGAAGTTTTAGTCGTTTTGGATTTGTGAAAACAGAAAACAATGCATCTACAATAAGAATACAAATAATCTACAATTTATCTACAAAATATCTACAAACTGGATACATTGAATTTTAATATCCCAATTCCTATCCAATTGTAGCATAATTGTGATTTTTGACATAATTACGTTAATTCAGAAGATTTGTAGTAAGTTTTATCCGTTTTTAATTGTGAAAACAGAAATAAAGCATCTACAATCAGAATACAAAAAATCTACAATTTATCTACAATTTATCTAATATGTCTTCTTCTTCTTCTTCGAGTTTCAATCTGAAATTCAGTCAAAACCAAGTCTAATCTTCACCAAAACCCCTCAAAACTGAGATATAAACTTCAAACCATATTCCCGATTATTTTCAACAACACCCAATCCAAACAAATAATGATTTTTGAAAACCCAAATTTGAATTCAAAGCTTTCAAGCTTTTTAATGGCTATCAATGGTGGAAAATATCTGGAAGAATATTTACTTCCATAATGGCTTCCTGATTTTTCGCAGGTGATTAAGGCAGAATTTTAATGTAGACTCAATCAATCGCAAGATTTTTTCTTGATTTTTAGCGCGTTAATTATGGAAGATTCTGCCCAATTAATCGTGTATTAAACAAATGGTACAGAAATTGTAGGAAAAATGTGGACTAGGCGGGTAATTTAGATACTATGCACATTTTTGGTAATAAGGTTTCATATATGGTATAGATAAGAAAAAAATCCCAAGTTTAATTTCCTTTGGGCTGAAACAGCATCTCTTGTACTTCAATCTTGTAACATAGGGCTGAAGACAACTTTTGTTTTCGGGCAAAATACAGAATTGGCTGATCGGTTGAAACTAATTGTTTTCGCTAGCCAATAATTACTTAGTGAATTATTATTTTTGAGAGCAGCTAAAAATATACATTTTGTTTCTTTCGTTTGGGTGCAAATATTTCATATTTCCATACGATTACTTAGTGGGCTGACTTGGGCTATCAGAATGCAACTTGGCGCAATTGAACTTCCCTTTTTGAGTGACCAAATGAAATGAGAAAACACTAAGCTGGCGGATTGCACTATTTTCTGCAAGTTTCTCTTTTACTTTCTAATTCTAACAACCAGACACGATACAAATTGCTAATTCTTGCCAGGTTAGCAACTAATTTCAATTATTTTCAAGCCTACTCTCAATAAACGGAGTATCTTATCTAAATTGAAACATATGGAATATTATTAGTCAGAACCTTGGAACAATAATACCTTAGCATGCACTCTGTCTTTAAAGAATCAAAGAGATTCCTTCTTTTGAATTCTTTCTTTTTGTTTTTGTCAAACTAAAGAAATAGCTTTTGAATTTAATACTCCCTATAATTGGAAAAAGAAAACAGAAAAAACTGTGAACTGTTTTCTTTTTTCCTCAGCCATAGGAGACGTACGGTTTACAGCTTGTTTGGGTGATTGTTATGTATCGTTTCATAATGTGTCGTATATTATTATATTATATTGTATCGTTTTGATATATACAATGTTTGGATGGATTGTATTGTTTTTCCGTCGTTTCATAATGTCATGCACCAACAATATGAAGAATAAACTTGCAATATTATAACGAAAAAGTAAGGTACGAGGTAGAATTATTATAAGAAAAGGTAGGGTAAATGATAAATAGGATTATTTAAGGAAGGGCAAGATAAGAGGAAAAAAATAAGGGAACGACGCAATCACACCAAATCGGTCGTTGCATATGTGATGACCCAAAAGGTCATCACTCGTCTTGAAAATAAATTCTGTGTTCCGAGGCCTTAAAAACCTCTTTCTGTCTCACCTCGATTTGCGTGTGCAGTTCGGGCGTGTATCCGGAAAGCCATTATGTGAAAATCTGTGAAAAATGATAAAATTTGCTTTTAAAATGAATTTAAGTTGACTTCGGTCAATATTTTGGGTAAACGGACCCGGACCCGTGATTCAACGGTCCCGGAGGGTCCGTAGGAAAATATGGGACTTGAGCGTATGCCCAGAATCGAATTCCGAGGTCCCCAGCACGAGAAATGATTTTTTAAAGAAAATTGTTTTCTGGAATATATATGAGTTTTTGGAAATGAATGTTTGAATTTGATGGTATCGGGCCCGTATTTTGGTTCCGGAGCCCGGTACAAGTCTGAAATAATAATTTGGTTGAATCTGTAAAATTTGGTAAAGATCGGGATTGATTTGGTATAAAACAGACTTAAAGTTGAGAAAATTGGAATTTTGGGTGTTCTTGGATGATTTCATGAATTTGGGGTTCAATTCATATTGTTGATATTATTTTGATGATTTGATTGCACGAGTAAGTCCGTGTGATGTTTTTAGGTTGGTGTGCATGTTTGGTTTGGAGCCCCGAGGGCTCGGGTGAGTTTTGGATAGGCCACAGAGTGAAATTTGCACTTAGGAATTGCTGGTGTGTTGCAGGTCTGGATCGCAAATGCGAGCTCGCAAATGCGAACATTGTATTGCAAATGCGAACTATGGCCTAGGCTGCCTTGGTCGCAAATGCGATGTATTTATCACAATTGCGATATCGCAAATGTGACAGCAGCATCGCAAATGCGAAGAAAGCAGATTTCTGAAGGGTTCGCAATTGTGGACCCTGGTCGCAATTGCGACATCTGCAACCTGCAAAATCATAGACGCATTTTCAACCATTTTTCAAACCCTTTCAAAACCTAAACACTCTTGGGCGATTTTTCAAATACAAGTACTCTTCCAAATCGATTGTAAGTCATTTCTAACTCGTTTTTATTAATCTTTAACATCTTTTCTCATGATTTCAACTCAAAATCAAAGGTTTTCATAGGGGAAATTGAGTGTGTAGAACTTAGATTTTTCAAATTTTGGGGATTTGGACCTCGATTTGAGGTCCGATTTCAAAACAAATGATATATTTGAGTTCGTGGGTGAATAGGTAATCGGGTTTTGGTTCGAACCTCGGGTTTTGACCATGTGGGCCCGGGGGTAATTTTTGACTTTTTGGGAAAAACTCTAGAAATCTATTTTCATGCATTAGAATTGATTCATTTAGCATTTATTGATATAGTTAAGTAACTTGTGGCTAGATACGAGCGAATTGGTGGTGGAATCAAGAGGTAAAGCGGTAGTTGAGGCTTGAATTGTGTTCGTGGCATCGAGGTAAGTGTTTGGTCTAACCTTAGCTTGATGGATTAGGAGTCGTGTCCTATTTGCTATGTGTTAATTGTTGGGTACGACGTATAGGCATGGTGACGAGTATCTATACGTTGGTGTCAAGCATGCCCGTGAGTCTTATACTATAATTAATGTGACTTCGTTTTGTATTGCTCATGCCTTATGTGATATTCCTATTGTTGAACAAGGCTTGTGGAAGTAAATTCGGTAATTGAACATTTAAGAGCGTTGACTCAAGTTGTGAATTGATTTGTGAGAGTATTATCGGTATTTGTACATTGTAGAGCGTTGGCTCAAGTTGTGAATCGAATTGTGAAAGCATCATTGATAATTGAGCATTGTAGAGCGTTGGCTCAAGTTGTAAAATTGAGTTGGGAAGTGAATATGAAAAAGAGAACAGGATTATGATATTGTCTCCCTTGCCGGGATGTTGTTGCTTTTAATATTGTTCCCTTGCCGAGATGTTGTTGCTTTTAATATTGTTCCCTTGCCGGGATGTTGTTGCTTTTAATATTGTTCCCTTGCCGGGATGTTGTTGCTTTTAATATTGTTCCCTTGCCGGGATGTTGTTGCTTTTAATATTGTTCCCTTGCTGGGATGTTGTTGCTTTTGATACTGTTCCCTTGCCGGAATTTTCATTGTGATTTTATTTAATTCCTTGCCCTTATTGTTTGTGATTGTTGTTTGGGTGAGGAAGAGTGTTAAAGTACGAAGGGTGATGCCGTGCATTGTTTTGGTGAGAGAGTGTTAAAGCATGAAGGGTGATGCCATGCATGATATTTTGTGAGAGAGTGATAATGCACGAAGGATCATTCCGTGCCATGATTATGTGAGGTAAAAGCACGAAGGGTGATGCCGTGCCGATTATATTGATTCTTATGGTGATGACGAGAGTAAAAGCACGAAGGGTGATGCCGTGCACTTGTCCTTGATTTTCCTAATTCTTGTTGATAATAGAGTTATGATGTTCTTCAGGTTTGGTTTTCTGTGGTTACTTGATTTTATTGTGATGTTATTGATTCCCTTACCCAAATTGCTTTATGATTATTGCTTGGGTGAGGAAGAGTGTAAAGCACGAAGGGTGATGCCGTGCATGATATTTGTGAGAGATGTAAAGCACGAAGGGTGATGCCGTGCACTTGTCTCTAATTTCCTGATTCTTGTTGATAATTTAGTTATAGTGTTCCTTATATTTATCTAATGGATTTCCGTTGTTACTTGATATTTCCCCGCAGCATGTTTCCCCTTCCTATCTTTAATTGTAAAGTTTTGCCTTTATTTTCCGTTGTACATGATTTAACTGCACATGTTTATTTGGTAGTCTGGTCCTAGCGTCGTCACTACTTTGCCGGGGTTAGGCCAGGCACTTACCAGCACATGGGGTCGGTTGTGCTGATACTACTCTCTGCACTCTTTTGTGCAGATCCCGATATTGTAGTTTTCGGACCGCAGTGAGGTTGCTGCTACCAGTTCACCAGGCGACCCGAGGTAGTCCTGCAGGCGTCCGCAGGCCTTGGCGTCTCCTTCTATCCCTTCATTCTATTTTTTTATGTATTTCAGAGACAGCATTGTATTTATCTTTCGGACCCTTATTTGTAGTGATCTTAGACAGTCTGTGAAATTGTGATACTAGTCCTGGGTAGTCTATGTTTAAGGAATTGTATTGGTAATATTTTAATGGTTATAATTTGTTCTTTCGCTTATTTAATTCCGCTGATTACATAGTGTTGATTCATAACTGTTAAAGGATTAAAAATGAGAAAAAGGTAAATAGTTGAAATAATTGGCTTGCCTAGCTTTCACTAGTAGGCGCCATCATGACTCCCGAGGGTGGGAAATCCGGGTCGTGATAATAAAGTGGCACTTTTCGTCGTTACGTGACGACGAATTTTGACGATACGATACAATAAAATCTAAGTAACAATCCAAACAAATATCTTGTTGAACAAACCAAGAAAAATTGACTCTTTTTTAAGGTTTCTCTTTCTATTTTCTGTGTCCAAATTCATAGTCATAGGTGCAGGTGTTGACAAGTGGTTTGTCCGAGGAGCCAAGTTGCCTGAATGTAATTAAGGTTATGATTAAACTAATATTTTGATGCCTACTATGACATAAGTTGACGGGGATCTCTAATCTCCTCGAAGTTGGTTCAACTTTTTCTGAAATATTCAATTTTTAAGTACAAAAGAATACGGTAATCAGCCTCCTACTTTATGATTGTCATGCAAGTGATATCGTAAACTGTTGCCATTAAGGCCAACTTGTAATTAGTTTAAGGTTGTTTGTAATTAATTAACACTTTCCTTAATCCCATGTACCATGTTTGATGCATCTTTCCTGTAGTAGCAAGTGGATAACTAGGTTTCACCGAACTTTGACGTAGTTGGTTACGTCACTCACAGCTAATTAAGTTATATTTTCCTTCGAAACATGTATAAAACACACGCGCACACACAATATATATATATATATATATATATATATATATATATATATATATATACACACACACACACATATATATATACATACATACATACACGTATATAACGCTATCTAGTCATGGCTCAATGTACATGTATAAATGAATGCAATGCATGAGAAGTACGTCAATTAAATCTCTTGGAACGTCGTAAGACCATTATACCTTTGATTAATATCATGAAATAAACTTTATCAACTTACGTATTTTTCTGAGATCAATAAAGGGAGAGATAAATGCAGCTTGGGGAAAAGAAGATTAAAAGAAGAGGAAGAGATGGAGATATTGATGGGATTAATAGACTTAAAAGTAGTGTCAAGAGTATTGAGAATGAGTGAACTGAATGATGAACAGTTGCATTGGTGCGAAGACAAGACGAGCAAAGTTAGAGTTTCTGATGGAATTGAAAACGAGGATGAGAGACACGAAACGTGGGATTTCTCAGGGAATGGGGAAGAGAATGGCATGTATCAAAGTAGAGAGAGAATGAAAATTGCGTAACTGAATAGCGTATTTAGTGGCTTAGGGGTAGGAAGTAACCAAAATTAGATATTTTTACTATAAAGATTAAAAAGGTATCTATATAATATAATTTTTTAAATGGTATTTATTTAAAATAAATAAGGTGTTAACCTTTGCTATAGGAGGTAAAAATTCCTTATGAAAATTTCTCAAAGTTAAAGGGGCTTTTCAAGTCTGATGGGCTGGTTCTAGTGCAGCCCTCAAGTTTAATGGGATTTTTACATTCCTATGCCACATAGGAAACCTTATTACCTCAATGTTTAAAAGTTTTGATTTAATTATACTTAGTTTACCAAATTACCAATCTGTACCATACTTAATTAAGGGTCTAATTAATGGGCAATTTTTACTCCTTAATTAAAGGTGTCCATATATCCCACGTTTCTCTATCCCCCTAATTCCTAAGACCTGCTCTACTTGGAGAATTTTTTAGGGCCCAACCCTTAATTCCGTTCTTCGTCAACTATGTCCCTCTCCTTTAAATCATCTGGACTACCAGACCCTTCCTTCAACTTAATTCCCATCATTTTCCTTTCGAAGCTTCTCAAGTAGAAGCGGTAATTGACACAAACGTAGATGTGCCATTGGCATTCCATTTCCTTGTATGGTTGGCTATGTCATGTCTAATATGGTTCGAACTTGGAATTAGGAGAACAGATTAGATGTGGTGTCCTCCAATACGAATTTCGACATCCGGATGCAATGTCACTTTCAGTAGCTGAACAAATAGCTCTTCAGGAAACACCTACAACAATTAAAAGATAGTTAAATACAAATGTTTGATGTTCAATCTCAAAAATTCTATACAATATTTATCTTAAACCAATGAATTTCAGATTGAAACTCGAAGAAGAAGAAGAAGACATGACGTACATTATATTGCAACAATTGTAGATAAATTGTAGAAGATTTGTAGATAAATTGTAGACTGTTTTTTGCAGAAGATTTTGTAGAAGTTTTAGTCGTTTTGGATTTGTGAAAACAGAAAACAATGCATCTACAATCAGAATACAAATAATCTACAATTTATCTACAAAATGTCTCAAACTGGATACATTAAATTTAATATCCCAATTCCCATTTCAATTGTAGCATAATTGACATTTTCGACATAATTGCGTTTTTTGCAGAAGATTTGTAGAAGTTTTAGTCGTTTTTGATGTGTGAAAATAGAAAATAAAGCACCTACAATTAGAATACAAATAATCTACAATTTATTTACAAAATATCTACAAACTGGGTACATTAAATTTTTTATATCCCAATTCCCATCCAATTGTAGCATAATTGTGATTTTTGACATAATTACGTTAATTCAGAAGATTTGTAGAAATCTACAATTTCTGCAATATGTCTTCTTCTTCTTCTTCTTCTTCTTCTTCTTCTTTTCTTCTTCTTCTTCTTCTTCTTCTTCTTCTTCTTCTTCCGAGCTTCAATCTGAAATTCAGTCAAAACCAAGTTCTAATCTTCACCAAAACCCCTACAAACTGAGATTATAAACTTACAAACCATATTCCGATTATTTCTAACAACACCCAATCCAAACAAATAATGATTTTTGAAAACCCAATTTGAATTCAAAGCTTTCAAGCTTTTTAATGGCTATCAATGGTGGAAAATATCTGGAAGAATATTTACTTCCATAATGGCTTCCTGATTTTTCGCAGGTGATTAAGGCAGAATTTTTAATGTAGACTCAATCAATCGCAAGATTTTTTCTTGATTTTTAGCGCGTTAATTATGGAAGATTCTGCCCAATTAATCGTGTATTAAACAAATGGTACAGAAATTGTAGGAAAAATGTGGACTAGGCGGGTAATTTAGATACTATGCACATTTTTGGTAATAAGGTTTCATATATGGTATAGATAAGAAAAAAATCCCAAGTTTAATTTCCTTTGGGCTGAAACAGCATCTCTTGTACTTCAATCTTGTAACATAGGGCTGAAGACAACTTTTGTTTCGGGCAAAATACAGAATTGGCTGATCGGTTGAAACTAATTGTTTTCGCTAGCCAATAATTACTTAGTGAATTATTATTTTTGAGAGCAGCTAAAAATATACATTTTGTTTCTTTCGTTTGGGTGCAAATATTTCATATTTCCATACGATTACTTAGTGGGCTGACTTGGGCTATCAAGAATGCAACTTGGCGCAATTGAACTTCCTTTTTGAGTGACCAAATGAAATGAGAAAACACTAAGCTGGCGGATTGCACTATTTTCTGCAAGTTTCTCTCTTTTTACTTTCTAATTCTAACAACCAGACACGATACAAATTGCTAATTCTTGCCAGGTTAGCAAATAATTTCAATTATTTTCAAGCCTACTCTCAATAAACGGAGTATCTTATCTAAATTGAAACATATGGAATATTATTAGTCAGAACCTTGGAACAATAATACTTAGCATGCACTCTGTCTTTAAAGAATCAAAGAGATTCCTTCTTTTGAATTCTTTCTTTTTGTTTTTGTCAACTAAAAGAAATAGCTTTTGAATTTAATACTCCCTATAATTGGAAAAAGAAAACAGAAAAAACTGTGAACTGTTTTTCTTTTTTCCTCAGCCATAGGAGACGTACGGTTTACAGCTTGTTTGGGTGATTGTTATGTATCGTTTCATAATGTGTCGTATATTATTATATTATATTGTATCGTTTTGATATATACAATGTTTGGATGGATTGTATTGTTTTTTCCGTCGTTTCATAATGTCATGCACCAACAATATGAAGAATAAACTTGCAATATTATAACGAAAAGTAAGGTACGAGGTAGAATTATTATAAGAAAAGGTAGGGTAAATGATAAATAGGATTATTTAAGGAAGGGCAAGATAAGAGGAAAAAATAAGGGAACGACGCAATCACACCAAATCGGTCGTTGCATATGTGATGACCCAAAAGGTCATCACTCGTCTTGAAAATAAATTCTGTGTTCCGAGGCCTTAAAAACCTCTTTCTGTTCTCACCTCGATTTGCGTGTGCAGTTCGGGCGTGTATCCGGAAAGCCATTATGTGAAAATCTGTGAAAAATGATAAAAATTTGCTTTTAAAATGAATTTAAGTTGACTTCGGTCAATATTTTGGGTAAACGGACCCGGACCCGTGATTCAACGGTCCGGAGGGTCCGTAGGAAATATGGACTTGAGCGTATGCCCAGAATCGAATTCCGAGGTCCCCAGCACGAGAAATGATTTTTAAAGAAAATTGTTTTCTGGAATATATATGAGTTTTTGGAAATGAATGTTTGAATTTGATGGTATCGGGCCCGTATTTTGGTTCCGGAGCCCGGTACAAGTCTGAAATAATAATTTGGTTGAATCTGTAAAATTTGGTAAAGATCGGGATTGATTTGGTATAAAACAGACTTAAAGTTGAGAAAATTGGAATTTTGGGTGTTCTTGGATGATTTCATGAATTTGGGGTTCAATTCATATTGTTGATATTATTTTGATGATTTGATTGCACGAGTAAGTCCGTGTGATGTTTTTAGGTTGGTGTGCATGTTTGGTTTGGAGCCCCGAGGGCTCGGGTGAGTTTTGGATAGGCCACAGAGTGAAATTTGCACTAGGAATTGCTGGTGTGTTGCAGGTCTGGATCGCAAATGCGAGCTCGCAAATGCGAACATTGTATTGCAAATGCGAACTATGGCCTAGGCTGCCTTGGTCGCAAATGCGATGTATTTATCACAATTGCGATATCGCAAATGTGACAGCAGCATCGCAAATGCGAAGAAAGCAGATTTCTGAAGGGTTCGCAATTGTGGACCCTGGTCGCAATTGCGACATCTGCAACCTGCAAAATCATAGACGCATTTTCAACCATTTTTCAAACCCTTTCAAAACCTAAACACTCTTGGGCGATTTTTCAAATACAAGTACTCTTCCAAATCGATTGTAAGTCATTTCTAACTGTTTTTATTAATCTTTAACATCTTTTCTCATGATTTCACTCAAAATCAAAGGTTTTCATAGGGGAAATTGAGTGTGTAGAACTTAGATTTTTCAAATTTTGGGGATTTGGACCTCGATTTGAGGTCCGATTTCAAAACAAATGATATATTTTGAGTTCGTGGGTGAATAGGTAATCGGGTTTTTGGTTCGAACCTCGGGTTTGACCATGTGGGCCCGGGGTAATTTTTGACTTTTTGGGAAAAACTCTAGAAATCTATTTTCATGCATTAGAATTGATTCATTTAGCATTTATTGATATAGTTAAGTAACTTGTGGCTAGATACGAGCGAATTGGTGGTGGAATCAAGAGGTAAAGCGGTAGTTGAGGCTTGAATTGTGTTCGTGGCATCGAGGTAAGTGTTTGGTCTAACCTTAGCTTGATGGATTAGGAGTCGTGTCCTATTTGCTATGTGTTAATTGTTGGGTACGACGTATAGGCATGGTGACGAGTATCTATACGTTGGTGTCAAGCATGCCCGTGAGTCTTATACTATAATTAATGTGACTTCGTTTTGTATTGCTCATGCCTTATGTGATATTCCTATTGTTGAACAAGGCTTGTGGAAGTAAATTCGGTAATTGAACATTTAAGAGCGTTGACTCAAGTTGTGAATTGATTTGTGAGAGTATTATCGGTATTTGTACATTGTAGAGCGTTGGCTCAAGTTGTGAATCGAATTGTGAAAGCATCATTGATAATTGAGCATTGTAGAGCGTTGGCTCAAGTTGTAAAATTTGAGTTGGGAAGTGAATATGAAAAAAGAGAACAGGATTATGATATTGTCTCCCTTGCCGGGATGTTGTTGCTTTTAATATTGTTCCTTGCCGAGATGTTGTTGCTTTTAATATTGTTCCCTTGCCGGGATGTTGTTGCTTTTAATATTGTTCCTTGCCGGGATGTTGTTGCTTTTAATATTGTTCCTTGCGGGATGTTGTTGCTTTTAATATTGTTCCCTTGCTGGGATGTTGTTGCTTTTGATACTGTTCCCTTGCCGGAATTTTCATTGTGATTTTATTTAATTCCTTGCCCTTATTGTTTGTGATTGTTGTTTGGGTGAGGAAGAGTGTTAAAGTACGAAGGGTGATGCCGTGCATTGTTTTGGTGAGAGAGTGTTAAAGCATGAAGGGTGATGCCATGCATGATATTTTGTGAGAGAGTGATAATGCAGAAGGATCATTCCGTGCCATGATTATGTGAGGTAAAAGCACGAAGGGTGATGCCGTGCCGATTATATTGATTCTTATGGTGATGACGAGAGTAAAAGCACGAAGGGTGATGCCGTGCACTTGTCCTTGATTTTCCTAATTCTTGTTGATAATAGAGTTATGATGTTCTTCAGGTTTGGTTTTCTGTGGTTACTTGATTTTATTGTGATGTTATTGATTCCCTTACCCAAATTGCTTTATGATTATTGCTTGGGTGAGGAAGAGTGTAAAGCACGAAGGGTGATGCGTGCATGATATTTGTGAGAGATGTAAAGCACGAAGGGTGATGCCGTGCACTTGTCTCTAATTTCCTGATTCTTGTTGATAATTTAGTTATAGTGTTCCTTATATTTATCTAATGGATTTCCGTTGTTATTGATATTTCCCCGCAGCATGTTTCCCCTTCCTATCTTTAATTGTAAAGTTTTGCCTTTATTTTCCGTTGTACATGATTTAACTGCACATGTTTATTTGGTAGTCTGGTCCTAGCGTCGTCACTACTTTGCCGGGGTTAGGCCAGGCACTTACCAGCACATGGGGTCGGTTGTGCTGATACTACTCTCTGCACTCTTTTGTGCAGATCCCGATATTGTAGTTTTCGGACCGCAGTGAGGTTGCTGCTACCAGTTCACCAGGCGACCCGAGGTAGTCCTGCAGGCGTCCGCAGGCCTTGGCGTCTCCTTCTATCCCTTCATTCTATTTTTTTATGTATTTCAGAGACAGCATTGTATTTATCTTTCGGACCTTATTTGTAGTGATCTTAGACAGTCTGTGAAATTGTGATACTAGTCCTGGGTAGTCTATGTTTAAGGAATTGTATTGGTAATATTTTAATGGTTATAATTTGTTCTTTCGCTTATTTAATTCCGCTGATTACATAGTGTTGATTCATAACTGTTAAAGGATAAAAATGAGAAAAAGGTAAATAGTTGAAATAATTGGCTTGCCTAGCTTTCACTAGTAGGCGCCATCATGACTCCGAGGGTGGGAAATCCGGGTCGTGATAATAAAGTGGCACTTTTCGTCGTTACGTGACGACGAATTTTGACGATACGATACAATAAAATCTAAGTAACAATCCAAACAAATATCTTGTTGAACAAACCAAGAAAAATTGACTCTTTTTTAAGGTTTCTCTTCCTATTTTCTGTGTCCAAATTCATAGTCATAGGTGCAGGTGTTGACAAGTGGTTTGTCCGAGGAGCCAAGTTGCCTGAATGTAATTAAGGTTATGATTAAACTAATATTTTGATGCCTACTATGACATAAGTTGACGGGGATCTCTAATCTCCTCGAAGTTGGTTCAACTTTTTCTGAAATATTCAATTTTTAAGTACAAAAGAATACGGTAATCAGCCTCCTACTTTATGATTGTCATGCAAGTGATATCGTAAACTGTTGCCATTAAGGCCAACTTGTAATTAGTTTAAGGTTGTTTGTAATTAATTAACACTTTCCTTAATCCCATGTACCATGTTTGATGCATCTTTCCTGTAGTAGCAGAGTGGATAACTAGGTTTCACCGAACTTTGACGTAGTTGGTTACGTCACTCACAGCTAATTAAGTTATATTTTCCTTCGAAACATGTATAAAACACACGCGCACACACAATATATATATATATATATATATATATATATATATATATATATATATATTATATATTATATATATATATATATATATATTAAAACCACGAAGGCCCTTAGCGAAATATCGTTCGTCTTTTTACCCTTTTAAATAGAGTTCACATTAGATAAAAAAGTCATTTGATTATATCCCTAATATTTAGAAATAGTCATTTAATTAATTCTCTATTATTTAGGTATAGCCATTTAATTATTTTCCTAATATATATAGGACCTTTTAATCTACTAATACTTTGCTTATTAATAATTTCCTTTTCAATTTCCTATTATTTAGGAATAGTCACTTTTTTCTAATACTTAAAACTTTAAATCAGTTAAATTTCACCTAACAAAAAGTATTTTCTTGTTTGACGATGTAAAGCATACGACTACA
>NW_017672855.1:46909-54597 GCF_001879085.1 Nicotiana attenuata
TACAATAATTCTTAGCTACGCTACCTAATACTTATAACCTTGAAGTTTGAATTACAAAAAGAAAATTTCTGAATATGGTACTAAGTAAAGGCACATAGACTTCAGAGACTACTTAATCAAAAGCTTCAAATGTGTTCAATATAAAATGGTAATAATAATAATCACTATATAAATAATAGAATTAATTAAGAATTTAATATGTTTGATGAACTAATATATAAGATTTTGATGTCTACTATATATTTTCCTATAATTTTTAACCTTATACAAATTCTATTTTATTCTAGAAAGAATTTCATTGAAATCTATATTATATTAAAAGCACGAAGGCCCTTAGCTATGGTGTTAACCACTATACCAGATGTATTTGTTATTTAGGTTACTAGCTAATGTGAAAATATTAATAGCTATTATCAACTCAAGTAATTCCTTTTTAAGAAAATATTTTNAGAAAATAAATATCAAGCTAGAAAAATGTGTGACTAATATTATCCATCATTATTGAGCTAAAGAAAGTAAAAGTGTTATTCAACATAATCTCTTTATCCTGATAATAATCATATTTGCTTATAAAGGATGTTGCGAGAACCTAAAACTATTCCTAATAAAGTTTCAAATAAGAAAGTATATTGGGACTTTTATAAAGCAAATATCGTCCTTCCTTTATTCAAGAATTTACTTTAAAATGAACTATTTGATAAATCATACAACGAAAACATCTACTATATTTTTAAAAAATTATATTCATTGGTGCGAGGTACACGCGCAACGCGCGTACTCTATGACTATATATATATACACATACTAGTCTCTCTGGCACATGCGTTGCACGTGGTATACCGAATTTTGTAGTATGCGATTGTAAAAGAATATCAATGTTATTTAAACAAAAATGTGAGTAAATAATTATAAAAATAACAACATAAAAGTCTTTGTGAATGAGCAATGTGGGCTACCGTATGTAAACTTATTTGTCGAGGTCCTGATTGGATATTTTATGACTCTACAAAGATGAAAAATCATAATTTACTTAGATATATGTGATAATTATATTTATCTTGATTTTATGAGGTTCAAACATGAAGTGAAGTGTATCTCATCCAATACTTCCATGTGGACGATTGTCACGACCCAAACCCCGCTCTGGTCGTGATGGAGCCTCTCGTGAGGATGAGGCCAGCCAACTAACCCAACTCGTCTTTTCAAAAAAATAGTTAAACATAAATAAACAGCTTAAATATGACTTAATAATAATAATTAGCGGAAATACAACCCAACACAGCCCTAATCGGGGTGTCACAAGTCACGAGCATCTATCATAATGTAAATCCACTACAAGGCCTAAAATATACAAAACCGGAATAATGAACAAAAGAGAGAAACATGGTGCTGCGAACGCTGGCAGTCACCTCCTTAACTCATGTAACTCCGCCTCTGATCGGCCAAAACCCGCTACCGGGTGAATAGATACCTGCATCTGCACACGAGGTGCAGGGAGTAAAGTGAATACTCCAACTCAGTGAGTAAAAAAGATAAATAACAACTGAGCAGTAAGAAATCACGTAAAGCAAACCATCATGCTGTATAGAAGCAGGGTACAATCCTTTGAGAAAACAGTGAAGCTGTGAAATCTTGGAAATATCTTGGCTCAGTTTAAATCTCTTTTGAAAATGATCTTTCCAACAGTTACGAAATGATTTCAAAACAGTTAGTGCCGATAAGCACCGAAAATCCGCCCCTCGGGCTCAACTACCACAGTATAACAGGAAAAAGGCAAGTAAATATGCAAGATGAGCACATAAAAATTCGCCCCTCGGGCAATATCCCAAAACAGTACCAGCCCCTCGGGTTCAAATCAATCGCTCAGAACAGTATCAGCCCTTCGGGCTCAGTATCAGTCACTCAGCATAATATCAGCCCCTCGGGCTGACTCTCATATCACATGGGTACCCGCGCTCACTGTGGGTGTGCAGACTCCGGGGGGGCCCCTTACGGCCCAAGCGCTATATCAACATAAGGCCTGAAAGCCTCCTCACATCACACTCGAGGCCTGAAAGCCTCCTCACATATGGCTCTCGGCCTCACTCAGTCCAGGAAACATCATAAGCCCCCCAGGCATCAATAAAATAGTAGTGCTCAGCCCAAACAACAGTGGAAATATCATTTAAGTCTCAAAGTTCAATTAAAAGTGGCTGAGTATATACAACAGTAATAATCGATAGGACTGAGTTCAAGTAATATATCAAAATAATGAGGAAACAGTGATAAAAGTCCACGAAGGATCAAATAGTCAGCATGAAGCCCAAAATGTGGCAATAAGCCCAAATCATGTTGATAACAAACATATCTCAGTCGAATACGCGGTAAAAACATCAATCGGGACGGACCAAGTCACAATCCCCAATAGTGAATAACCCCGCGCTCGTCATTAAGCGCGTGTTTCACCTCAATATAGCACTACGTTGTGCAAATCCGGGGTTTCAAACCCTCAGGATATCATTTGCAATCATTACTCACCTCGAACCGGTGAAATCCCTAACTCGCGACGCCCTTGCCCCGCAAATCGGCCTCCACACGCGTCGAATCTATCCAAAACCAGAACGAATACGTCACAATATGCCAATGGAACAATACCCAATCGAAAAGAATCGAAAAATATCGAAAATCACAAAATTTGCAAAACCCGAGCCCCGGGCCCACTCCTCGAATTTCAGAAAATTTTACATCAACGGATTCCTGATTTCGCCACGTGTCTATACATACCAAAAACTCCCAAATCCGAGCCCAAATGACCCATCAAATCCCACTTTGAAATACCAAATTTCCAAGCCCTAGCTTTACCCTCTTTTGATGAATTTCCACAAATTTCTATGTTAATTTTACCATTAAATCATGTATTAAGGTCAAGGAACTCACCTCCAATCACACCTAGTCGAAATCTCCTTCAATTTCAGCCCAAAAGCTCTCAAGGTCGATCAAAAATGGAGGAAATGAGCTTAAGCTCGCGGAACCAAATGAGTTTTAAAAACCCTTGTCTGAACAGTCTTTTTCGCATCTGCGGTTACCTTTCCGCATATGCGACTACCGCTTTTGCGGTTTTCCATCCGCTTCTGCGAAACTCACTAATACGCCCAGGACCGCTTCTGCGGTCCAATCCCGCTCCTGCGGTGACCGCATCTGCGCACAACCTATCGCTTCTGCGGAACACCCTTCACCAACACGGATCGCTTCTACGGTCAGCAACCGCATTTGCGGAGACCGCTCCTGCGGAACCCCTCCGCTTCTGCGGAATTCCTCCACATAGCCCACACTCGCACCTGCGACCAAATCTTCGCATCTGCGGAACCGCATATGCGGCCCCTCTTCCGCAGATGCGGAAATACCAGATATCAGCAAACCAGCAATTTCACAACTCCAAAATCCATCCCGTTGGCTATCTGAAATCACCCCGAGGCCCCCGGGACCTCAACCAAAAGTGCCGATCCATCTTAAAACATCATTCAAACTTGCTCCAATCATCAAAATACCACAAATAACACCAAAACCCTCAAATTTAATCAGATTCAAGCCTAAGTTCTTCTAAAACTTTCGAATTACGCATTTGATCAAAAACCCGACCAAAACACCTCCGAATACCTGATATTTTGCACACACATCCAAAATCTCCTAACGAAGCTGCAGCAACTCTCGGAATTCCATTCCGACCCTCGGATCAAAATCTCACCTATCAACCGGAATTCGCCAAAATACTAACTTTGCCAATTCAAGCCTAATTCTATATCGGACCTCCAAAATAAATTCCGATCACACTCCTAAGTCACAAATCATCTAACGAAGCTAACCAAATCGTAAAAACTCCGATCCGAGCTCATATACAGATAAGTCAACTCTCGGTCAAACCTTTCAATTCAAAGCTTTCAACTGAAACTGTTCTTTCAAATTCATTCCAATTCTTCCTGAAATCCAAAACCAACGATCTACATTAGTCATAATGCATAACACGGGGCAAGTCATGCCCGAGAACTGGCGATCAAGGTGCAAAAACTCAAAACGAACGGTCGGGTCGTTACATCCTCCCCCACTTAAACACACGTTCGTCCTCGAATGTATCCAGAGCTGTTCTAAAAGCCAACCAATCGCTGAATAACCTTACCATGGATATACACGGGGGTGATCCCACGTCACCCTATCTCATATAGGTCCGGTAACACATTGTAACTCAAATTTCACCATCCAATCTAGCCCATAAGCCATAGAACCACATTTCACTTTCCGAAATCATACACAGGGTCAGAACCTCACATCTCTATTCCGAATAAGCCCGAACCAACTGTAATAACCCATACCTGCAACCTCAGGTGCAATTATATGATATACCACATAACTCAAACACTCGAAATGATAACTTCTATTCACAGCCTGCACACAACACCCGGATACCGGAGAAAACCTCTTATCAACTAAGGTCTATTTCCACACTTTCACATACTGCCAATGATAAAGGAAACACGCAATAAATCATAACCATTTTCTCAGGTCAACCATTCATGAAGTCACTTCCTTTTTTTTTGGCTAATACAACAGCACATTTTCGAGCCGAACCTCGACATTGTCCTTCCAACAAGCTGAAATCAAATCCGTTCGTATTCATTAATGACCCCAACGATCACCTCGAATCCAACACACCACTCTGGTGACATGACACATCAATACAAGCCTAAGCCACACCTTGTATAATTCGCGCACCAATAAGAAACGGTCTGAATATACTCGAACCATGAAAATGACCCCAAACGAAAGAGCTGTACCTCAAGCTCATCAGTACCATCACAACACAAGGCTGAGACCCCGTCTCACATCATAGGAATAGAACACATGAATCACCCCGAAAGGTCATATCTCCATGTAGCCTCGCTACAATGCGCGATCCTATCCAAACACTGCTACACATGGAACACCTCAAGTCACTATGCTCAAAATCGACAGCCACGCAAAATTTGATGTCTGGAACCAAAGCAGATCATTACACCTACTGAAATAAAAATAACACACACCACGCAAACCCGATAAAACGCAACCGGTACGTCATTCACTGAGCGACGCCCAATTATTCTCCCTGCTCGACTTCCACTATGAACCCCAATAGAACCGCACCACATGTTTCCATAACCAACAAATCATAACGTCTCGCAACACAGAAGGGTAACTCATAGATCTCCCCAGATATCTGATAATCTCAACAACGGTCGGATCAATACCTCCCTCAACAATGCCATTTGGAGCCAACCAAGCCGACTCAAGATAGAACACTCACCCACATTGGCCTGCCCACGAACTCCTTATCAAGGAAACCTGAAGCTGCTCCTTCCACCTTTATAACTCTGCCGGTGCCATACGATATGATGCAAGGCACCAAATCAATACCGAAATCAACAACCTTGCCCGGCGACATGCCCAGCCACAAGAAACAAATTCGAGAAGCCCCTCACCACCGGAACTGAATAAACATGAGGAGCCTTAGCACTGACACTCGTCACAAAACCCCAAATAAGAAAGGCAATCCTTCCCAGTCGTTCGCTGGTCTTCGAAATAGGAAAATCCCCAATAGGACACAATCCGTCGAACCTCGCCACTCATTCCGTGGCATTTCCCGACATAGCCAACCTTGCCGTCTTATCGCAATAGTCCAGAATAACACAACACGGAAACGTCAAATCTACACCCCAATATCATATCCAAAATCTAACATACCAAGCAAAGAAAGATCCACTCGGGCATCCAAACTCGGCAGTCACTAGACAGTGCTGATACACACGATCTAGAATCACTACATAGCCTGAATATGAGAACTTTCGGTCTCCAATTCCGTGTAGCACACAAATCATCATACCTGATCCCGAATTCCGCCGTTCGAATACATATCGCACCTCCAGTACCCAGTCATTCCACGAAAGATATCCTAAAATTCCCATGTGCCATATAAGCAACTCGAATATCAGCAGTCGGTCCAGCCCGAAAGTGCCGCAATATTACTGAAGTGCCATCAACTTAATCACATTGTCCTTTTTTTTTTCTGAAACCTATACTCTCGTCAAATCACTTCCAAATAACAATACCATTTCCTTAATCATCTGAGGCTACCCGCTGCCTAAGAGTGTTATGAACTTCCTTTCAGAACTGAAACCTCATACACGCAAATCTCGATCCTCCACAACATACCGCATATACCATACCATCCAAGGATAACAGGAAAACTTTTATCTCCCTTCCGAGCCACATACATCTACGCACTCAACTAGTCAAGAACTTCCATTGATCCCATCTAGAAGAAAAATCGTTACACATCCCATGTCTCTCATATTCGTAGAAAATGCACCTCTTCAACCACGGTAGAAATCAACAAGAACTCTCCCAATTCTGTTTGCATAAATTAAATTGCCAGGACTAAATCCTTCCAACTAGACCAAGCTAAGCAAGCCATCCAAAACCCATGAGCATTGCTGCACAATACCTGTAAGCACCCCTTACCTTGAACACATACAAAGAATTAATCATATCCTTTCCATACCAATTCGGTCTACCAACAAGCTACTTCATCTATCTAGATTTTCTTCTGATTCATTTTCAACTTGATATCCCCTCTTGCTGTAGTACCACAACCTCTCAACCCAGGCTCACTACCCGAGACCCAAGCACAAGACCACACTGTCTAAAACCCATGAGCCGCTGAATACTCTGTCACGTATATTTCCAGAAACACCACATTTCAGAATACTTTACTCTGAAGAACTTCTTGCAACCAAAATCCGTTACCTTTACTTTCCTGATACTGATACACAGAATCCCATAATTAACATAAAAATACCACAAGTCTGAACCTCTTCCAATGAAAACACAGTTTCTAACCACATACGCAACCTTAAGATACCCGATTGCTTCCTGTAGAATCTTGAACACATTAGAACCATTCTCGAAAGACATTCACTCTTAATTCAAACTACAAATTACCTGACCCAACGAATAGAACCACCCATGCCTCATTGGCACTCCGATGCCGCAAAATAGAATCCTCGCCCCGATACGACCAAGAAACTTCCTGCTCTATGCACCGAGTATTCTTAACCATCAACAACTTAAGACATCCTGTGATTCTCTCTCCCCATGAAGCATAATGTAGCCTTTGTCAAAATTTTCCTTTACTCTAGCCATAGCTAATTCACTCGCCTGCCCCAAACTGGAACCAACATAGCACCTAACCGTGCAATCAACTGCTCACAGCAGACTCCCCCACTTGGCTCGAAGCCATAGATCAAGATACACTCAATATCTCATAACACTTTTACTCTATTGATGCCACAATACCATAGTGAGATTAAACTCAAATCATTTATAATTTTGTGAAACACAGACCATCTAGTACTGTAAATCTTTCGCAAATCTCGCATTCAACCCCGCAATAGTCAAGCCCACTCTCTTAAGCAAATCCGAAATTTCAAATTTCAACCCGTACCCTTCCATTACACATGAGATCTTCTAACATACACATAAGGATCACACCACTTCGGAACACTCCGCGGGGAATAACCCACCTGCTTCGCCTCAATATAACATTTCCGTATACCTTCCACCGTCATACACATTACACAGCCACTTAGTCTTCCTGAGTCTGAACTCATACCGCAACATGA
>NW_017672855.1:54805-58996 GCF_001879085.1 Nicotiana attenuata
CTCACATCACACTCGAGGCCTGAAAGCCTCCTCACATCACACTCGAGGCCTGAAAGCCTCCTCACATCACACTCGAGGCCTGAAAGCCTCCTCACATATGGCCCTCGGCCTCACTCAGTCCAGGAAACATCATAAGCCCCTCAGGCATCAATAAAATAGTAGTGCTCAGCCTAAACAACAGTGGAAATATCATTTAAGTCTCAAAGTTCAATTAAAAGTGGCTGAGTTTATAAAACAGTAATAATCGATAGGACTGAGTTCAAGTAATATATCAAAATAGTGAGGAAACAGTGATAAAAGTCCACGAAGGATCAAATAGTCGGCATGAAGCCCAAAATATGGCAATAAGCCCAAATCATGTTGATAACAAACATATCTCAGTCGAATACGCGGTAAAAACATCAATCGGGACGGACTAAGTCACAATCCCCAATAGTGAATAACCCCGCGCACGTCATTAAGCGCGTGTTTCACCTCAATATAGCACTACGTTGTGCAAATCCGGGGTTTCAAACCCTCAGGATATCATTTACAACATTACTCAGCTCAAACTGGTGAAATCCCTAGCTCGCGACGCCCTTGCCCCGCAAATTAGCCTCCACGCGCGTCGAATCTATCCAAAACCAGAACGAATACGTCACAATATGCCAATGGAACAATACCCAATCGAAAAGAATCGAAAAACATCGAAAATCACGAAATTTGCAAAACCCGAGCCCCGGGCCCACTCCTCGAATTTCAGAAAATTTTACATCAACGGATTCCTTATCTCGCCATGAATCTATACATACCAAAAACTCCCAAATCCGAGCCAAATGACCCATCAAATCCCACTTTGAAATACCAAATTTCCAAGCCCTAGCTTTACCCTCTTTTGATGAATTTCCACAAATTTCTATGTTAATTTTACCAGTAAATCATGTATTAAGGTCAAGAAACTCACCTCCAATCACACCTAGTCGAAATCTCCTTCAATTTCTGCCCAAAAGCTCTCAAGGTCGATCAAAAATGGAGGAAAGAACTCAAGCTCGCGGAACCAAATGAGTTTTAAAAACCCTTCTCTGAACAGTCTTGTTCGCATCTGCGGTTACCTTTCCGCATATGCGACTACCGCTTCTGCGATTTTCCATCCGCTTCTGCGGAACTCACTAATACGCCCAGGACCGCTTCTGCGGTCCAATCCCGCTCCTGCGGTGACCGCATCTGCGCACAACCTATCGCTTCTGCGGAACACCCTTCACCAACACGGATCGCTTCTGCGGTCAGCAACCGCATTTGTGGAGACCGCTCCTGCGGAACCCCTCCGCTTCTGCGGAATTCCTCCACATAGCCCTTACTCGCACCTGCGAGCAAATCTTCGCATCTGCGGAACCGCATATGCGGCCCCTTTTCCGCAGATGCGGAAATACGAGATATCAGCAAACCAGCAATTTCACAACTCCAAAATCCATCCCGTTGGCTATCCGAAATCACCCCGAGGCCCCCGGGACCTCAACCAAAAGTGCCGATCCATCTTAAAACATCATTCAAACTTGCTCCAATCATCAAAACACCACAAATAACACCAAAACCCTCAAATTACATCGGATTCAAGCCTAAGTTCTTCCAAAACTTCCGAATTACGCATTTGATCAAAAACCCGACCAAAACACCTCTGAATAACCTGAAATTTTGCACACACATCCAAAATCTCCTAACGAAGCTGCAGCAACTCTCGGAATTCCATTCCGACCCTCGGATCAAAATCTCACCTATCAACTGGAATTCGCCAAAATACTAACTTTGCCAATTCAAGCCTAATTCTACACCGGACCTCCAAAATAAATTCCGATCACACTCCTAAGTCACAAATCATCTAACGAAGATAACCAAATCGTAAAAACTCCGATCCGAGCTCATATACAGATAAGTCAACTCTCGGTCAAACCTTTCAACTGAAACTGTTCTTTCAAATTCATTCCAATTCTTCTTGAAATCCAAAACCAACGATCTACATTAGTCATAATGCATAACACGGGGCAAGTCATCCCGAGAACTGGCGATCAAGGTGCAAAAGTTCAAAACGACCGGTTGGGTCGTTACAACGATACTCATGGTGTATGCTCCTTTTATCCGTTTAGGTTGCTCTGTCATAACCACAACTATTTTTGACATTAATATCCCTCTTATAAGTAAATAAAATTAACTATATAAAACATGTTATGGTAGATACAACCGTTTCTTGAAAAGAAATAATGGAAAAACATCAGGTGCAAGAACAATATATCATTATACACAACATATGTCCAAACATAATAATAAATGCTTTACTGCATAAAATTATACATTTTGTAGTTAGCGTTTAGATTACATGTCACAAATCCTATGTCCAACTAATAACTCGTGTTGGGAGATATCTTTTAATTTGGCTAACGAATAACATTAAAGAATATCAAATGTAAAGGGAAAGAAAACACCAAACAAAGCCTGCATCATCATTTATGTGTCTGTTTAAACCAAATAAAACATACTTGTTCTCAATTTGAGTTCAAATTATTATTAGCAAAGATAATAAAAAATTACTTTGAGCTCTGATCATTGTTTATAATATAAGCACAAACTTATGGTCCATCGTTTAAATAATATGGACTGAACACTTCTTACTTAAGTTGCTGAAAAATAATGTCAGAATTGAAGCACTAATACTAAGAATCATGCCTACAACTGGTGTATAAAACAATTACAAAGGTTATGGATCAGTAGTTATGCCTCCAATCGCAAGATTATCAAACATCTTTTATTTTAAACGAGCATTCAGCCAAAATGAACTATATAGACAACACTCATTGATGAAGTCGTAATAGTTTTTCCAGCTATTCATGGGTGGCAATTGAATCTCTAATTGGAACAATGATGTAATTGTAATTGAGACGTATAGATGGTCTTAACCCAAAACGTAAAAGTAGTTTAGAAGATTCTATCATTCTACTAAAAGTTTGACATTATATTTTTTGAATTATTTTTCATTCAGAATACCACTATCTATATGTCCTTCAAGAACAAACATAAAGAAATATTGATCATTTTTATCTTAATATTAATTTAAAAAAAAGGAATCAAGCATCTTGGATTCAACTAATCAAAAAGTCTTTCTTTTGAAATCTAAAAATATATATATGAAAGTAAATTGCATTGCCCCTATTTAATTATTAACAGTTGTAACTAAAAGTGTTGTGAGTCATTAATTTCATCTCCTACATTTCCAACCATTTTTTTGAAACTAAAGAAGAATAAAATACAGCATAACAAAAGAATGTTGGAACTAATAATTAGGAAAAACTACTTTAATCAATCTTTTGCGAATCCATATTGTGCTAAAAAATTTACAAAATAGCAAACAACCAGAATAAGTTGCGGTTATTTCATAACGCAAACCATCAGTGAAAAAAATAGTTTGGAAAAAACGTTGTTTATAATACAGTGGTTGAACCATTAGAGACCTAATTGAAAAGTAACTTCTCATCTCAATCCGGATACCCCATCCAAAGAATAAAAAATCAGTAATATATATACGCACGTACATATACTGAACTTCTAAAAGTTAGAACTCAACAATCTCAAACTGAATTAGAAGAATGAAGAAGGCACAATCCTTCTTTAAAAATTGAGCACAAAGAAATATAATCGTTCACCTAAAGTTTGTTTGGATGTTTTGCCTTTAAACCCCCAAAACACTGTTTTGTGGAGAAGAAGAACAAGGCACGAAGGAACAACAACAATGACAATCATGTCTTTTTTTCAAGTCTGAAGCATCGGGTAACCCGGAGTTTTTAATATGCCTAAGCGTTGTGTCTTTTAGTTTTGCAATGCGTCTTTTGGCTAAGATTGGGTTTTTCTTTGTAAGCTTGGTATTTTTAAGTTTTAAAAGGGCAATTAAGTAATTTAACTTTTAACTTAATAGGTTCGTGTTTTTAATATATACTAGTATCTATGAACGTGCGTTGCATGTTAATAATGACACGTGATGGTTTAAACATTTATTTATATGAAATAATAATAAAATTTAATTAATGAGAGTAAATTTATGTATAATAATACAACAATCATCTAANCTTGGTATTTTTAAGTTTTAAAAGGGCAATTAAGTAATTTAACTTTTAACTTAATAGGTTCGTGTTTTTAATATATACTAGTATCTATTAAAAACACGAA
>NW_017672855.1:59854-99669 GCF_001879085.1 Nicotiana attenuata
GACATCTGCAGCTGTGAAAAAGGGACTTAGTGGGGATTTTTTATTCATTTCCCAAATTTTCAAAATCTAAACCACAAGAGGCAATTTTGCAAAGACCATTTCTTCCCCAAATAATAGGTAAGTGATTCTTAACTCTTTTATTTCAATATTTAACTTATTTTAACAAGATTTCAACCTAGAATCTAAGACTTTCATGGTGGAATTGGGATTTTGGGGTAGAAACTAGGATTTCAAAATCTGGGGATTTAGACCTCAAATTGAGGTCGGATTCCAAAACCAATTGTATATCCGAGCTCGGGGGTGAATGAATAATCGGGTTTTGATCCGAATTTGGGGTTTGGACCAAGCAGGCCCGGGTGTTAACTTTTGTTGACTTTTTCCAAAATGGCCTAAATTAAATTCCTTGCTATCGTGGGTAGTTCCTAAGGCTTAAATTCAATCGTTTGGTTGGTAATATGCTAGATTCTATTGGTCCGGAGGCTTGCGTGAATGGAAAAGCAATGATTGAGCTTTGAGTTTGTCCGTAGTATCGAGGTAAGTGTTGTGTCTAACTTTGACTCGAGGGGTTAGGGACCCTTGACTTAATTGCTATGTGAAAATCCATGTGAGTGGCATATAGGTGAGGTGACGAGTACCACTGCGCTGCCAATTTATCTGTTTTGCCTGTTTTCTTCCCATTCTTATTATATTGTCTTCCCTGCTTTAACTATTACATGCTTTACTGGTATCTCCATGTTTAATTGCTACTTGTCGGATATTGATTTTCATTGTTAAAAGTATTTGATATCAAGTAGTTTCATTGTCTCATAATATTGGCTTGAGCTGGTTATCGGTGTTCTATGGTATATTTTGGATTGGTTTCGCTGAGTAGTATTATTTGTGTGAAGTTTCATAATGTACAAGCTTTCTGTTTACTTTGGTTTGAGGTTTAAATATTGTGGAGAGTTTTGAGTTAAACTGTGAAATTTCTATTCTTACTATGTAATTGGTACTGATATGGTGGGATCGGGTTGCACGCCACAACATGAGGAATAAGGGTGATATATTGAGGAGGAATAAGGATGAAATGTAATTATATGGTGGGATCGGGTTGCACGCCGCAACAGGAGGAATAAGGGTGATATACTAAGGAGCAATAACGGTGAATTACTATTGTACGGTGGGATCGGGTTGTACACCGTAATAGGAGGAATAAGGGTTGATTGATATGGAGTAATAAAGGTGAATGGTCATATTGATATTGATTATATGGTGGGATCCGAATGCGTGCCGCATCATTTTATGTGTTTATATATCTTTCTTCTACTGTGTAGGTTATTCTGTAGTTTTGTATTTCACTTAAGGAATGGTTATATGGGTACTGATAAGATACTTGAGTTCTATATTCATTCCTTGCAAGTTACTGTTTCATTTTATTCCGTCCTTCTTTCCGCTTTTATTACATACCATATGCAAGTTATATTGTATTTGCCCCGCAGTAGCGTCGTCACTACCTTGTCGAGGTTAGGCTCATCACTTACCAGTACATGGGGTCCGTTGTACTGATACTGCACTCTACACTTTCTGTGCGGATTTCAGAGTAGGTATGTGGCTGATTGAGAGATTGGCTGCAAGTTACACAGTTTGGAGACCCAAGGTAGACCTGCTGGCGTCTGCAGGCCCTGTCGTCCCCTTCTACGTCCCCATATTACTGTTTTCTTTCTTTTCAAAACAGCTGTAATTTCTTTCAAACTGATGATTTTTAGAAAATCATACTATGTTCGTGAGTTGTGACACCAGATTCTGGGTAGTAATAGCAACAATATAGATAACAATATATATATATATATATATATATATATATATATATAGATATAGATATATATATAGATATAGTAAGTGTTAATCAGGTCAGAAAGAAATTTAAGAATTTCTTTTAGAGGTATAATACTATAACGCCATCGGATAAGCTAAATTGAGGTCTAACTAAGATGAAAGAAAAGTGGACTGTTTAATAGTACACACCATGGTCCATGTTTTGTGTTTTAAAAAGAATTACGCATTGTTGTTTTATACTTCAATACCACACAAGAAGGGATAATTTTTATGATGTCCAATTTTTCGCGTGCACAAGTTATAGAAAGACCTGGTTCTTCTATGTGTTCCTTATACTACTTTTGCGGAATAATAAATGCGGAAAGTAAACAACACAAGTATTTTTACATGGAAAACACCTGGCTCAAAAAGTGCAAAAACCACGACCTACTACCCAGTAGGATTTTTCCCAACACTTCACTAAATCACTGAGCCAAAAACAACATTTACAAAACTCTTTGTGAACCTAAGGATTACCTCTAACCTTTCTGGCAACCAGCCTCTAGCTGTATCTAACTTGAATACAACACTCAGAGTACCTAGTGCAATTGCTTCTAGATAAAGCTGAAAGGTACAACTTAAAAGCCCTACTACAATGAAACTAGAATAAAAGAAAGACACTTGGAACTGGTTCTTCTATCTGGTTCATGTAGCTTCAGGTTCGCACACTTGAATCACACAAGAATTGCTTGCAAAATGCCTCGCTATTTTGCTCTCAACTCACGTTTAACATCAGCGTTTGTGCGTACCTGTAAATTGAGAACATCCTGAAATATATAGAGTTAGTAGAATAGGAAATAACTAGAGTTCTAATGATATACTCTTCCATTGTGGAAGAGTTCTAATTATCTTCAACTTCTAACTCCTCCCTTTCTAGGATAGAGTTCTCTTCAAGTAAGGAGTTCTTCTCCTTATCACTTGTGCAACCTTTTCATTCAGGAGATATCAAATATAACCACTTAAGCTTATCTCTTTCACGTGCATGCCTTGTGCCCGAATCTGCCTGTGTCTGTGTACACTGTGTATGGACCTGGTTCATAATTGAGTTCCTTTGCCAATCATCAAAACAAACTTCACTTAGGCCAACAAGTTCCCCCTTTTTTATGATGACAAACTCTGTGCAGTTCATAAGTATAATCCCTGTTTCAATTCAGCTCGACATCATAACAATATCTATTTTACAGTCACAAATTATCAAGGACCAGGTTCGTTAGGTTATAAACATCACAGTCCACAGTAAAAAGCACAACCTATCTTCCCCCTTTTGACATCATCGAAAAATTGCATAATTATGTTAGATAACCAGATTTTAATAGATATTACTCATGGACACTAGGGCTAGTTCAAATGTAATCATGGAGTCAATCATCATATATCAATCTAATGATATTAACTATCTAAGAAGTATCAACAAACAGTTAGAGTACAAAAACAGTTGATTAACATTGATACTAGTCATCTACAAAGCATAAAGAAAAATAAAGATACTGGATCATGAGCAAAAAGAACAAAAAGAACTCCCATCCGGGTCACTGGTTTGTCTAACTAGTCTAGAAAGGCTTCAAGGCTGGGAAGGACCAGGTTCTTGGTTTCTGGCAGCTTCAGCATATCATGAAGAATGCCTTCATTCTTCTCATTCTCCTTTGCAAGTTCATCCCTGATAGCACCTCTCTCAGTTTCTACTTCAGCCAGCCTCTTCTTCTGCCTCTCAATCTCAGCATCCTAGTCCCACTATCCTGCACCAAGGCTCTCACTTTTCTATTCACAGGCACCTTCTTGGATGAACCAGATTCTTTGGCAGTAGCATGAACTTCATAGTCACAAGCATTCAAAGTGTTTTCTCCAAAATGATCCTTGCTTGTACTAACATCCCTTTTCTTGATGGGTGCCTTGAAGTGAGCAATTACACCCATGAGAATGAAACCATAGGGTATGGCATGAGTTTTGGTGCTAGTTAGAACCCTATCAAGAAGCTGGATGATAAATTCTGGCAAATTGATTTACCTCCCACTATCTAGGCATTCCATAAGGACCAGGTCCATGAATGTGGCAATGTGCCTTCTTTCTTGCCTGGGCACCACAACCTTGTTAACAAATTGAAACAACACTTTGTGGGGTGGCTTCATCTCACTTTTGTATACGGCCTTGGGCGGAAGCTCGTCTTCATTGTCACCAAACTTCCTTGTAATGGCAAGTGAGGTGGGGAGGTTTTCTAGGCTTGGCCATTTTAACTTTTTGAAGTCATTGTACCCTTCAACAGGTACTCCCAGAATTTCTCCCAACTCCTTCTCATCAAAGATCAAAGTCACCCCCTTTACCACACCTGTGACTCTGCCATTTTTGATCTTACAATTTGTCATGAACTCCACAATCTCAGTTCTGGCAAGCTTTCTATCCATCTAAAGGACCACGTCCTTCCAACCCTGCAGTTTTAGTTTTTCCAACAGCATCACCATGCCTTCCTCCTCCAAGTCCCTGAGGAGTCTCCATTTCAAAATGGTTCTTTTCCCAAACTTAACCATCTTGTCCTTCTCTTCATCAGATTCTTTTTCTCCTTCACTCTCTTCTTCCTCCACTACTTTCACTTTTCAAGACTTCATGGCAGACCTGGTTCTTTTTGCTAAGGTAGAAGGTTCTGCAAACTTTATTTTCGAAGGAGACTTCTTTTTGGAAGTCTATTTTCTTTGCCTTTGGAGTCACAACCTCCACCTCTTCTGCCTCCTCTTCATCATGAAGGACCAGGTCCATCTCCTCAATTTCAACTGCCTCAACTAGCTCACTTACTTTCTTATTTCCCTTCACAACAACTTTTCTTTCACTTACTTTCAAGGCCTTTTCAAGTTCAACCTCACTCTGCTTCTTCTGACTCCTCTTAGCTCTTCCTCTTGTGGGAGGAGTCTCTACAGGGATAGAAGAGACAGCCTTTCTCTTATTGTTAGCCTAGCAGTTTCAGGAATTTTAACTCCTGAACTCTTCTTCCTTTTTGGATTATAGCTGTCAGAGACATATTTCAGTAGGTCTTTGAGGGGTTCCTGTACTAATGGAACAGGTTCTTNCGTTGAGGTCTGTACATGACAGTCTGACATCTCCACCTACCACCCTCAGCAACTTCTCTAGACCCACTACCCCCTTTTTCTCTCAAACTTTCTTCCTCTCCAGCAGATTCCTCACTCCTCGCTACCATAGCTCCTATATCTTTAGTCAAACCAACAGGAGTGGGTGAGGATTCAACCACTCCTTGTTTTTCCTTTCCCCTCATATCACCTTGAGCACCCTCACTCTCTTTTTCTTTTCTCCTTTGATTTTTACCACCAGTTTCAACACCAGTAATAGTTCCCACCAGAACTAACCTATTTTCCACATTTTCAGCAACTTCCGAGATTATTTCAGATGTAATTTTAGGAACACATATTACCTACTCTATTTCAAAAGAAATAGTTTCTTCCCCTCAGTAGCAGAATTAAATGATTCTTCAGATTTTTGGGGTTCTTGTGCCTGGTTTGCTTTCAACTGTTCATCTAACTTCTTGTATAATTCACTCCCTGACATTGTCTTATGAGCAAGTATCTTGAATCTTTCTTTCTTAGAGAGAGGTGCGGTTGAGGGTGTAGTTGAAGGTGTATGTGTGGATTATTTGGGCGGTGATGAGGGACTTCTTGATATGTTAGCCATTGATGGTTAGAGGATTAGAGAAGATGAGTATGCGTGTATTTAGAAGATGAGAGAAGATAGAGAAAACTATTTGGCGACTGGAAATTTAGAAGTGGAGAAACAGCTAAGGAAGAGTCAATATAAAGATGGAGAATTTACTTTGGTAACGACAACTTTTTCAGAAGCTCAGAAGTCTAATGAAACTGGGAGTCAATTTGCAAAGACGTTGAGGATGCTCCCTAGAATCTAGGCACTTATTGCATTTTGGGTCTCTTTTTGGGTGAAACTGGTTCATTTTGTAATGGATAAGCTCAAGGAAGGTGAGGATTAAATGAGACTCTCCTTTTGATCATAATCCAAATATAATTATTTCAAAATATGCAGAGTGGAGAGTACGTACCATGTAATCTTTATGAACCAGGTTCTTCACTAAGAAATCTCTTGTGTAAGTCTGAATTTTCCAAGAGCATAAAGATAATATCATTAGAGATTAATGAGAGATTTTATTACATGGCACAAGAGTATACTAGTGAAAGTATGAGACTGAGCAAAATCTAATCTAATTATGTACAAAATTCACAAATTATCTAACCAATTTTTGAATTAGAACTGGTTCCTTTTAGGTGATCTTAATCATCCCTAATTCTAACATGTTCCTTTCAAAGTGATCTCTACTTAGAGCTTTTGTGAAGATGTCAGCTATTTTCTTGTCAGTAGCACAAAATTCCACAGTGATCAAACCCTTTTCATAGTTATCCCTCAAAAAGAGATGCCTGACATCGATGTGCTTAGTTCTTTTGTGATGAACCGGGTTCTTGGTCATACTAATTGCACTAGTATTATCACAAAGATGGGGATACAACCTACATCAATTTTAAAATCCATTAATTGATGTTTGATCCATAACAATAGAGCATCACATGGGGCAGCAACAACATACTCAACTTCAGCAGCAGATAAGACCACATAATTTTGCTTTTTGGTGGCCCAAGACACAAGACATGATCCAAGAAAGTGTGCCATACTTGAGGTGCTTTTTCTATCCACAAGAAAATCTGCATAATCAACATCAGCATATCCTACTAAGTTGAAATTACTACCTTTTGGATACCATAGACAAAGGTCAGTGGTGCCTTTTAGGTATCTCAAGATCCTTTTGATATCAGTCAAGTGAGACTCCTTTGGATTTGCTTGAAATCTAGCACAAAGTCCTATATTGAAAATAATGTCAGGTCTGCTAGCAGTGAGATATAATAAGGAGCCGATCATTCCCCTATACGACTTCTGATCAACAGATGAACCAGGTTCATCTACATCCAATTTTGTGGCTGTTGCTATAGGGGTGTCAATTTCTTTGGACTCTTCCATTTTAAACCTTTTAAGCAACACTTTCACATACTTTTACTGATGGATCATAGTTTCATTTGAATTTTGTTAATTTGTAAGCCTAAAAAGAAATTAAGCTCACCCATCATACTCATTTCAAATTCACTCCCCATAAGTTTAGCAAATTCTTTACTTTCTTATCAATAGTTGCTTCAAAGATTATATCATCAACATATATCTGAACTACCAAGAGATCTTTACCTTTTTCTTTCAAGTATAATGTATTGTCAATTTTACCTCTCTTGTATCCATGTTCAAGCAAGAATTTTGATAATCTTTCATACCATGCTCTTGGATCCTGCTTGAGCCCATAAAGTGCCTTGTCAAGCTTGTACACATGATCGGGATATTCTTTGCTTTCAAAGCCTGAAGGTTGCTTGACAAACACTTCTTCCTTTAGATAGCCATTGAGGAAGGAACTCTTGACATCCATCTGATGGGGAGTGAATTCCATGTAGGCAGCAAAGGGTATAAGGAGTCTAATTGCTTCCAATCTTGCAACTGGAGCAAAAGTCTCATCATAGTCTATGTCCTCCTCTTGACTATATCCTTGAACCACCAATCTTGCCTTGTTCCTTGTAACTGTTCCATCTTCGTCCAGTTTGTTTCTGAAAATCCATTTTGTGCCAATTACTGATCTGTCATTGGGTCTTGGTACTAGATGCCAAACTTGACTTCTTTCAAATTGTTTGAGTTCATCTCGCATTGCATTCACCCAGTCTGCATCTTGCAAAGCTTCAACAACATTTTAAGGTTCAATAAGAGATAAAAAAGCATCAAAAGCACAGAGATTCTTCAAAGAAGATCTGGTTTTGATTCTAGAGGTTGGATTAGTAATTATATTCTCAATAGGATGAGAACTTTGATACTTGTAAGGTTTCACAACCAGCTGGTTTCCCCTAGATATTCCTTCAATGTTTTGTTGCCGAGAAACTGGTTCATGAACAGGTTCCCTCATGGTTTGAGGATCAATTCCTCTTTGTTCAGTTCCTCCTGTCAAGTTTCCCTAGGTGGAAGGACCTGTTCATCACCCGTTCCTTTCTCTGGTGCAACTTCAGTCTGGGCTGTGGTTTCATTTGAGTTTCTTACCCGCCCAATTGCTTCATCATCCTGTTCCTGCCTCTAAGAAAGAATGTTAGTTTCATCAAAAATCATATGTACACATTCTTCTACACACATAATTCTTTATTATAAACCTTATAAGCTTTACTATGTGAAGAATATCCCAATAGCACTCCTTCATAACTTCTGGGATCAAACTTACCTAGGGAGTCATTTCCATTATATGCACAAAGCACTAGCATCCAAATGTCCTAAGATGGGATATATTTGGTTTTCGCCCTTTAAGTAACTCATAGGGAGTCTTCTCAACAAGAGGTCTAATCATGCACCTATTTATGACGTATCATGCAGTGTTCACAGCTTTAGCCAAGAAATAATGGGGCAGTTTACTAGAAAGAAGCATAGTCCTAGCCATTTCTTCCAATGTCCTATTCTTTCTTTCAACTACTCCATTTTGTTGTGGAGTCCTAGGAGCAGAAAAATTATGATTTATGCCATGCTCATCACATAATCCAACAAATTTAGCATTTTCAAATTCAGTACCATGATCAGACCTAATTGATGCAAGTTCATTACCTAGTTGTTTCTGAGTTTTTCTAACTAAAGAAGAACATGTCAAATGCTTCATCTTTAGATGTTAAAAGTAATGTCCAAGTAAACTTAGAGTAATCATCAATAAGCATCATAACATATCTCTTACCACCTCTGCTCAATGTTCTCATTGGTCCACAAAGATCCATATGGGCCAGTTCCATCGTCCTGGTGGTGCTTACCATTTTCTTACTTTTGAAAGATGATCTTACCAGCTTCCCCTTGCACAAGCCTCACAAACTTTATCTCCCTTGAACTTAATGTTAGGCGGCCCTATCACCAAGTCCTTGGAGACTAGTTTGTTTAGTTGGCTTAGACTGGCATGTCCAAGTCTTTTGTGCCAAAGGAGGGGATCATTATCCAACACACTTAAGCAAGTGAGTTCATTATCTGAAAGTGTGGACAGATCCACAACATATATGTTGTTCACTCTTTTTCCCTGCAAAACTATCTTGTCAGTGGTAAGATAAATCACAAAGCATTTTGTAGAGTTGAATGCTACCATGTTACCTCTATCGCACAACTGTGATGCACTTATTAGATTGTACTTCAGTCCATCTATCAAGTAGACATTCTCAATAGAGTGAGAATCAGTCTTACCTACCTTTTCAACCCCAATGATCTCACCTTTCTTCCCATTTCCAAAGGAGACATTACCTCCTTTAAGGTCATGAAGTGAAAGAAACTGGTTCTTGCTTCCTGTCATATGCTTTGAGCAGCCACTATCCATGTACCATATTTGGCTACTCCCCTTCACTTGGACCTGCAAAAGAAAATTAGGGGTTAGTCTTAGGAACCCAAACTAGTTTGGGTCCCTTTCTATAGGCTAAAGGATGAACCAAATTCTTTTTATCCCAACTTGGCAGCCTATTTTTCCCTTGAACAAAATCTTTGTTCTTTTGACTTGCCTTTTCTTTTGCGGTGCATTCACTTTTATAGTGACCAGTGTTACCACAGTGTGTTCAAATCTTGTTCTCAAGAAGTGTGAGATACTTTCTTTTGGGATCCCACTTAGGTGCATGGTTCCCAAGCCAACTCCTCTTCTATTGCTACTACGATGTTCTTGCAGCCATGAAAGTGCATCAGAGGACCTGTTCCATATACAAGTTCTGTCTAGCTCATGCTTGACCTTGCCTAGATCCTCCTTTAGGATTCTTACCTGTTCATCTTTCTTATACAACTCATCTTTCATTTTTCCTACATTTTCTTCTAAAGTGAGTTGTGTGTGATCAGCTGTCTTTTTTGCCTGTTACTAATTTCAATTTTAGATTTTCAGATCTAAGCTCTAGGACAGTTGTGTCAAGTGCATGAACCTAGTTCTTCAATATAGTTTTTTCACTTTCAGTTTCACTAGCCCTAAGTTACAGGTTTTTGCACTTAGCTTCCAAAATCACACATTCTTTTGACAGTTGTTCCTTTTCATTATTTACATCCTCAGATTCATCAATTAGCTCTAGTAGCAGCTCAGATAACCTTTCTTTAGACAAAAATTTAATCTTCTCTTTGAGATGAAAGACACTTACCTCAGTTTCTTCATCAGATTCTCCAATGTCCATAAGTGCACGTTTATCATCATCATCATCATCATCTGAACTTTCTCCCCAAGCAGTGACCATAGCCTTGGTTGATCCTTTGTTGTTGCTTTTCTTGGGTTGAACCTGTTCCTTCTTCTTGTTCCTTCATTCAGCTTTTTCCTTTTTCCATTCAATTTCCCACAAACGACAGTTCTTGATGTGGTGATCAGTCTTTCCACACTTGTAGCAGCCATCATTGGTTTGCTTTTCAGGAGCTTTTGACGTGTTGTAGCTTCCACTTCTTGAAAAACCTTTTCCTCTCCTCAGGTACTTCTTGAAGTCTTTGATGATCATTGTTATTTCATCATCTTCTAGATCAAAACCTTCAGTGATTCTGAGTGCCAAGCTCCTTTCCTTCTTAGGTACATCCATCTTCATGGTTTGTCTCCTAAGTTCATAGGCAGTAAGATTTCCAATCAATTCATCTAGTGGGAGAGTGACAATATTCTTTGATTCCTGGATGGCAGTGATCTTTCTCTCCCAAGTGATAGGCAAAACCCTAGTAAGTATCTTCTCGACTCTTTCTTCTTTGGGTATAATCCTTCCAAGAGATTTTAGCTCATTTGTCAGTGTGGTGAATCTTGTGTACATCTCTTGAATGGTTTCTCCATACTTCATAGCAAAGTTCTCATACTGAGAGTATCATAGCTTCCCGAAGATAAGTACAAACGTCTTTGTACTGATCCGCAAGACTCTAATAAACCGGCTTGTGACTCACAACTCCTATGAACCTCGAGCTCTGATACCAACTTGTCACGACCCAATTTCTCCCTCTGTGAACCGTCATGACGGCGCCTAGTCTCTACGACTAGCAAAGCCTAACATTTTGCGGAAAAAGGAATGAAGACATAAAAGCTATCAACTAACAGGTAAATTTAAACAAGGAAATGAGATGCCGCTCGGCATATACAATAACCATTTTTGAGAAAGTACATAAACTCTCCCAAAACCTGGAATACCATAAGTAACAAGCTACATAAAGAAACAATAATTTTATACTCCAGAGTCTAACAAAAGAAGAAAGATACAAGAAGTGTTTGACATAGGGAAGAGTAGATAGGGACTCCGAGGTTTACGAACGCGGCAGGTATACCTTGAAGTCTCTATGGCTGTCTCACCTCACTGGTAATGCGGCTGATAAGTGGTACCTTGATCTGCACTCGAAAACATGTGCAGAGAAGGGCATGAGTACACCACAATGGTACCCAGTAAGTGCCAAGCCTAACCTCGGTGGAGTAGTGATGAGATTAGGTTAGGGCCCTACTGGTATAAATATAATGAAATAAGACAGAATGAAATAACGCAGTTAAAATAAATACGAAAATCTAATAGGAATGAAGTCATAAAAAGACGACGGCTCGGAACACAGAGATAACAACAGTGGATCTCCCGAGATACCGTCTCGTAGTCCTAAACGTAAATGTGCATGGGGATCTCCCGGAATACCGTTCCGTAGTCCTAAAGTAAATATGCAGAACAGGGAGATCTCCAAGAATACCGTTCCATAGTCCCAAAGTAAATATGCAGTACATGGGGATCTCCCGGGATACCGTTCCGTAGTCCCAAAGTAAATATGTAGCTCAACCATCAGAAATAACAGTTACAGCAAGAAAACCTACAGTTTAGACTAAGTTCAAGTCAAAGAAAGCTGGAAATTTCACTAAACATGCTGCACAGAGTTCAAATAGGCAGCTAAAACACATAGGCATGCTAATCTAAACTAAACAGGATAGTTACGTATGCTAGTTTAGCTCAAATAAGGAGAAACATGTTATGACTTAGTGAAAAATGGAGTTTTAAAAAAATTATCCCGTGTACGTACTCGTCACCTTACGTACACGGCGCTCACATATCAAAAAAAGTACCAAATCCTAAGGGGAGTTCCCCCACACAAGGTTAGGCAAGCCACTTATCTCGAATCAAGCTCAAATAAATCCGTCACAATGCTCTTTCCATGAATATCTGGCTCCGGATGGCCCAAATCTAGCCAAATCAATTACATAACATAAATATACTTACAAGAAACTAATCTAACTAATGAAATCAAAGGTAAGGCAAGAAATTAGAAAATCGCCCAAAAAGCCTTCCCGGGCCCACGTCTCGGAATCGGGTAAAAGTCACAAAATACGAACACCCATGCACTCACTAACCATACCAAATTTACTCAAGTCCAATACCAAAATCTCGATCAAAATCCCAAAATTCGGCCTAAGAACTTTTCTCAAATTTTCCCCAATTTTCCAACTCAAATCCCTGATTAAATGATGAAATCAACAATGGATTAATGGAAAACAACCAAAAACGAGTTAGGAATCATTACCCAATAACTTCCTATGAAAATCCTTCAAAATTTCACCTAAATCCGAGCTCTCCAAATCCCAAAATGAAAATGAGATCAAACCTCGAATTTTCCCCTTTTCTGCTCAGCAAATTCGCTCCTGCGACCTATTCATCGCATCTGCGGCACCGCACCTGCGGAAATTGCATCGCAGGTAAGGAAATGACTTAAGGGACCTGGGAACGCTTCTGCGAGAAGGTGGCCATTCCATCGCGTGTGCACCTGCGGAAGCTGGTCCGCTTTTGCGGTTCCTCTTCGCAGATGCGCTCCAGGGTCGCATCTGCGGGCATCGCAGATGCGGAATATTACCTCGAACCTGTGATCCCTGAGCTCCTCCTTCCGACCCGCTTCTGCACCTGATCTTCTGCACGTGCGAGTCTGCACCTGCGGATCCCAACTGCAGATGCAAAAATACCAGCAACCAGAAATCTTCAGCAATTGCATAAGTCCAAATTTCAACCCGTTGAGCATCCGAAACACACACGAAGCCCTCGGGACCTCAACCAACCATACCAACCAATCATAAAACACCATACGAACTTAGTCGAGCCCTCCAATCACATCAAACAATGCTAAAAACACAAATCATCCTCCGATTCAAACTTAAAGAACTTAGAATCTCCAAATTCGACAACCGATACCGAAACCTATCAAACCATGTCCGATTGACCCCAAACTTTACACACAAGTCATAATCCTACAGACCTACTCCAACTTTCGTAATTAGATTCCGACCTCGATATCAAAAATTCCACTACTGGTCTAAAACACCAAAAATCCGACTTTCGCCATTTCAAGCCTAATTGAGCTACGGACCTACAAAACGCAATCCAAGCATGCCCCTAAGCCCAAAATCACCCAACGGAGCTAACAAAATCGACAAAACTCCATTCCGGAGTTGTCTTCACACAGTTCTAACTATGGTCTAAATCTTAAGACTTAAGCCTCCATTTAGGGACTAAGTGTCCCAAAACATTCCAAAACCCAAAACGAAACCTCCCGGCAAGTCACAACAGCAGAAATAGATATGGGGGAAGCAGTTAAGAGGGGATCGGGGCTCTAACTCTCAAAACGATCGGCCGGGTCGTTACATCTTCCCCCTCTTAAAACAATCGTTCGTCTTCGAACGAGCATAGAGACATACCTGAAGTGGTGAAAAGATGAGGATAACGGCTGCGCATATCCTACTCGATCTCCCAAGTCGCCTCCTCGACCAGCTGACCCCGCCACTGAACCTTTACTGATGCAATGTTCTTTGACCACAGCTTTCGAACCTGCCTGTCCAAAATAGCCACTGGCTCCTCAACATAGGATAGATCCTTGTCCAACTGGATTGAGTTGAAATCCAACACATGAGACAGATCGCCGTGATACCTCCGGAGCATCGAAACATGAAATACCGGATGAACTCCTACTAAGCTGGGAGGTAATGCAAGTTCATAAGTAACGTCCACAACTCGCCACTACACCTCAAAGGGAACAATAAACCTTGGGCTCAACTTGCCCCCCTTTCCGAACTTCATAACACCTTTCATAGGAGAAACTCGGAGTAAGACCCGCTCTCCAACCATGAATGCAACATTTCGAACCTTCCGGTCCTCATAACTCTTCTGTTTGGGCTAGGCTGTACGAAGTCTATCCTGAATCACCTTAACCTTCTCCAAGGCATCCTGAACCAAGTCCGTACCAAATAATCTGGCCTTGTCCGGCTCGAACCAACCCACTGGGGACCAACACCGCCTACCATACAGAGCCTTATACTGTGCCATCTGAATGTTGGACTGATAACTATTGTTGTAGGCAAACTCCGCAAGCGGCAATAACTGATCCCAAGAACCTCCAAACTCCATCATACTTGCACGGAGCATATCCTCAAGAATCTGAATAGTGCGCTCGGGTTGCCCGTCCGCCTGAGGGTGAAATGCTGTGCTCAACTCCACCCGAGTACCTAACTCATGCTGTAGGCTCTCCAAAACTGTGATGTAAACTGCGTACCCCGGTCAGAGATGATAGATACCGGCATGCCATGAAGTCTGACAATCTCACGGATATAAACTCGAGCCAGCTGCTCGGAAGAATAGGTAGTCATCACAGGAAGGAAGTGAGTATGACTTGGTCAGCTTATCCACAATCACCCAAAGTGCATCAAACTTCCACTGACTCTGTGGGAGTCCAACAACAAAATCCATAGTGATCCGCTCCCATTTCCACTCCGAAATCTCTAACTTCTGAAGCAACTTACCCAGTCGCTGATGCTCATACTTCACCTGCTGGCAATTTAGACACCGAGCAACATACTCCACTATGTCCTTCTTCATCCTCCTCCACCAGTAATGCTGCATAAAGTCTTGGTACATCTTCGCGGCACCCGGATGAATAGAGTACTGCAAGCTATGAGCCTCTGAAGAATCAACTCACGCAAACCATCTACATTAGGCACACATAGCCTGCCCTGCATCCTCAATGCACCATCATCCCCAATAGTGACCTCCTTAGCATCACCGTGCTGGACCGTGTCTTTAAGGACAAGCAGATGGGGGTCATCATACTGACGCTCCCTGATACGATCATAAAGAGAAGACCAAGAGACCACACAAGCCAATACTCGACTAGGCTCAGAAATATCCAATCTCGCAAACTGGCTATGGCCTGAACATCTAACGCCATGGGCCTCTCTACTGCTGGTAGATAAGCTAAGCTTCCCAAACTCTCTGCTCGGTGACTCAAAGCATCGACCACCACATTGGCCTTCTCTGGGTGGTACAAAATGGTGATATTATAATCCTAAAGCAGCTCTAACCACCTCCTCTGACACAAATTAAGATCCTTCTGCTTGAACACATGCTACAAACTCCGGTGATTAGTATAGATCTTACAAGGGACACCGTACAAACAATGCCTCCAAATCTTCAAGGCATGAACAATAGCAGCTAACTCAAGGTCGTGGACAAAATAGTTCTTTTCATGCACCTTTAGTTGTCTGGACGCGTAGGCAATCATCCTACGGTCCTACATCAACACCGCAACAAGGACAACTCGCGACGCATCACAATAAACTATATAAGACCCGAACATGAAGGCAATACCAATATTGGGGCTGTAGTCAAAGCTGTCTTAATCTTTTGCAAGCTCTCCTCACACTACTTTCTCCATCTGAACGGAGAGCCCTCCTGGGTCAGCCTGGTCATAGGCGCTACAATAGATGAGAATCCCTCAACAAATCGACAGTAATACCCTGCCAAACCAAGGAAGTGATAAGTAGGGGTTTTGACCACTTATTTGCTCTCTTTTACTTGTATTTTAGCTAATAAATGCTTAAAGCTATTCTCGAAAACTAATGAAATGTGCTTGCTTGAAGGAGTGTTGCAATATGAGCCAAAGAAATCAAAATCAACTCATAAAGGAGTCAAAAGTGGACAAGGACCAAAACAAGGCAAAAAGGCCCACAGTGCGGACCACACAATACTGTTTGCGGCCGCAAAACAAGGAAAGAGCCTTGTCAGTTTTTCTTTAGAGTATGCGGACCGCACAAATATTGTGCGGCCGTAGAAGAGGAGATTCAAAGAGTTGGTTTTGGGCAAGCTGAAGATAGGCGGACCGTACCATAATTTTGCGGCCGTAGGAGACAAGTGCGACCGCACTCACAATTATGCGGTCCGTAGAAGAGAAGAATCAAAGAGCTGGGTTCAAGTCCAAAGTCAAGGAGTGCGGACCGCACTATAATTGTGCGGTCACAGAAGCAAGAGTGCGGCCGCACTCATAAATATGCGGTCCGCACAAAAAGAAGGAGTGCGGCCGCAGAGATGGAACCTGTCAAGCCAAGTCTATTTGTGCGGACCACACACATAATTGTGCGGACCGCACAAATAATTGTGCGGCCGCACAACTTTCGCAGGGGCATTTTTGTCATATATTTTCAGCTTAGTATAAATAGAATTTTTTGTCATTTTTATGTTAAGTTGTAACGGTAACACCTCCATCTCCACCAGCAAATCCCAGCGCCGGCACTCGTCTAGGTGAACCAGGTAAGTACTCGTCCCTCTCTTTCTCTCTCCTTTCTCTCTCCCCGCATCTCTCTCTTTCTTCCCCTTTCTTTTAACCCTAGCAGCAGCTAGGCCGGCGACCGGCGACCCTCCGGCGCCGTCTCGTCTTCTTCTGCTTTTTCGGCCCAACCATACCACCCTCCACTGTGTTTCCCTTTCTTCAAACCTTTCCTCGTCGCACCTCTAGTTCTCGGATAGGCACTATTTTCCGGCGACCGTTCGGGTGACAGTCCTCTCTTTTTCTTGGTCCCATGGTTTGTTGTGTGTGTTTCAGGTAGCACTTTTGGTGGCTATTCGGTGACGGGTGGGAGGTGCACGGGAAAGCGTAGAAGAGCAGGTCATTTGGCAGTCACAAAGGGCTGGACGTCGGGTTCCAAAGCACCCAGGTTATATTCGCGGGAATTGCTGCAGCTGCCCAGGCAAGCGCAAGGCATACGGGCGAGTAGAGAGGAGCATCACCGGGTGCATCAAGCCATATTTCCAGGTTCTTTCCATCGGGAGTTGGTACCTCCCGTTTTCTTGTCTCTTTCTCTATGTTAGTTAATTTGTGGCTATCTAGTTAACATCACTTAAGCATATTATTAGAATACTTTTAGTTGCAACCGGTTATTTTCTAGTTTGGGTCCGTGTTAGTGTCTTCCGGAGTTTGCCATAGGTATAGTGGTTGTGGTGTGGGATGGTAGAGTAAGGTCATGTCCTCGAGGGGTGCGGGGATGAGAAGGGGGGTGGGGAGGGGGTCAGGGGTTGGGACAAGAGGAAAGGAGGGTAAGGGGAAAGAGGGAGCTTGTAGATTGAGGATCGGGTCGTGGAACATAGGCACGCTGACGGGTAAGTCTATTGAGTTGGCAAAGATTCTCCAGAAGAGAAAGGTTAATATAGCTTGTGTCTAGGAGACTAGGTGGGCAGGGTCGAAGGCGAGGAATGCGAACGGGTATAAGTTGTGGTACTCTGGAGTCGTGGGGGGTAAGAATGGAGTGGGTATCTTGGTGGATAGGGATCGTAGAGAGTCTGTGGTTGAGGTTAGGCGAGCGAATGATAGGCTAATGTTTATTAAGTTGGTGTTGGTGAGTGCACCCTCAATGTAGTTAGCGTTTAGGCGCCGCAAGCGGGCTTGGATGAGGAGGTTAAGAGGCGCTTTGGGACAGCTTGGACGAGATTGTGCGTAGTATTCCAACTACTGAAAGATTATTTATTGGAGGGGATTTTAATGGCCATATTGGGGCGGCTGCTGGTAGTTATGGCGAGGTGCATGGTGGCTTTGGCCTTGGGGACAGGAACGGAGGAGGTACTTCGCTGTTAGACTTCGCTAAGGCTTTCGAGCTGGTGATTGCGAACTCGACTTTTCCGAAGAGGGAGGATAATACTTTTCGAAGTTCGGCGGTGAAGACTTAGATCGATTACCTTCTCCTCAGAGGGTGTGATAGAAGGATGTGCAAGGATTGCAAGGTTATCCCGGGAGAGACCCTCGCGACTCAGCATAGGCTCTTAGTGATGGACATCGGCATTATGATGAAGAGGAAGAAGAGGTATGCTCGTGGCCGACCGAGGATTAGAAGGAGGCTTTCAGGCCTTGTGAGTGATGTGAGGAGGCTTTCAGGCCTTATGAGTGATGTGAGAAGGCTTTCAGGCCTTATGTTAATATAGCGCTTGGGCCGTAAGGGGCCCCTCCGGAGTCTGCACACCCACAGTGAGCGCGGGTACCCATCTGATCTGAGAGTGAGCCCGAGGGGCTGACACTATGCTGAGTGACTGATACTGAGCCCGAGGGGCTGATACTGTTCTGAGCAATTGATACTGAGCCCGAGGGGCTGAGAGTGTTCTAAGGGTGTTCTGAGAGTGAGCGCGAGGGCTGGTACTGTTTTGAGATATTGCCCGAGGGGAGAACATTTATGTGCTCATCTTGCATATTTACTTGCCTTTTTACCTGTTATACTGTGGTATTGTGCCCAAGGGGCGGATCTTCTGTGCTTATCGGCACTAACTATTTTTTTGAAATTATTTCGTAACTGTTGAAAAGATCATTTTCAAAAGAGATTTAAACTGAGCCAAATATATTTCTAAAGATTTCACAGCTTCACTGATTTTCTCAAAGGATTGTACCCTGCTTGCATATAGTATGATGGTTTGATTTACGTGTTTTCTTACCGCTCAGTTGTTATTTACTTTTATTGCTCACTGAGTTGGAGTACTCACTTTACTCCCTGCACCTCGTGTGCAGATGCAGGTATCTATTCACCCGGTTGCGGGTTTTGGCTGATCAGAGGTAGAGTTATATGAGTTAAGGAGGTGACTGCCGGCGTTCGCAGCACCATTTTTCTCTCTCTTTTGTTCGTTATTCCGGTTTTGTATATTTTAGACCTTGTAGTGGATTTACACTCTGATAGATGCTCGTGACTGGTGACACCCCGATTAGGGATGTATTGGGTTATTTTTCCGCTAATTAATATTATTAAGTCATATTTAAGCTGTTTATGCGTGTTTATCTATTTTTGAAAAGACGAGTTGAGGTAATTGGCTGGCCTCGTCTTCACGAGGGGTGCCATCACGGCTAGTGTGGGGTTTGGTTCGTGACAGGGAGCTTAGAGGAGTAGTGGAGACGCGAGCACTATGTGGTCAACGACGGCGAACTATGTGAGGGAGGCGGCGAGAGAGGTGCTAGGTGTATCGAAGGGTTTTTCTGGCAGGCACCAAGGAGACTGGTGGTGGAATGACATAGTCCAAGGTAAAGTGGAGGTGAAGAAGGTAGCATACGCGAAGTTGGCAGGGAGCACAAGAGAGGAGGAGAGGAGAGCGAATAGAGAGAGGTACAAAGTGGCTAGGAAGGAGGCAAAGATGGCGATTATGGAGGCTAAGAATGCAGCGTTTAGCCGTCTATACGAGGAATTAGGGGAGAAAGGCGGGGACAGGAAATTGTTTCGGGTGGCCAAAGCGAGGGAGAGGAAGGCCCGGGATCTGGACCAAGTAAGGTACATCAAAGACGAGGATGGTAGAGTATTGATGGGAGAGTCCCAGATTAAGCAGAGATGGCAGACGTACTTTTATGGTCTTCTAAATGAGGAGGGGGACCGGGATATAGCGCTAGGGGACTTGGGGCATTCGGAGAGTCTCCGAGATTTTAGGTATTGCAGGCGCATTAAGGTGGAGGAGGTCGTGGGGGCTTTGCGTAAGATGAGTAGGGGTAGAGCGACCGGGCCAGATGAAATTCCGGTTGAGTTTTGGAAGTATGTGGGTAGAGCAGGATTGGAATGCCTGACTGGGTTGTTCAATGTAATTTTTAGGACGAAGAGGATGCCGGAGGAATGGAGGTCAAGTACAGTGGTACCGTTGTACAGGAATAAAGGTGATATCCAGTGTTGTAACAATTATAGGGGTATCAAGTTACTTAGCCATACCATGAAAGTCTGGGAGAGGGTGGTGGAGGTGAGGGTGAGGAAGACGACGTCTATATCCGACAATCAGTTTGGGTTCATGCGAGCCGCTCCACTATGGAAGCTATCCATCTTATTAGGAGGTTGGTGGAACAGTACAGGGATAAGAAGAAGGATCTGCACATGGTGTTTATTGACCTGGAGAAAGCGTATGACAAGGTTCCTAGGGAGGTGCTCTGGAGATGTCTTGAGGCGAAGGGCGTGCTGGTAGCCTACATAAGAGCGATCAAGGACATGTATGATGGAGCTAAGACTAAGGTTAGGACTGTGGGAGGCGACTCAGAGCATTTCCCGGTAGTTATGGGATTACACCAAGGCTCTGCGCTTAGCCCGTTCTTATTTGCCTTGGTGATGGATGCTTTGACACACCATATTCAAGGGGAGGTGCCATGGTGTATGTTATTTGCTGATGACATAGTTCTAATTGACGAGACGAGGGCCGGTGTTAATGAGAGATTGGAGGTGTGGAGACAGACTCTCGAGTCTAAGGGTTTCAAATTGAGCAGGTCTCAGACAGAGTAACTGGAGTGCAAGTTTAGCGCTGAGTCGAGGGAAGTAGGCGGGGACGTGAGGCTTGGGTCACAGGTCATCCCCAAGAGAGATAGCTTCAAGTACCTTGGGTCGGTGATTTAGGGGGACGGAGAGATCGACGAGGACGTCACCCACCGCATAGGGGCGGGCTGGATAAAATGGAGGCTTGCATCTGGAGTCTTGTGTGACAAGAAAGTGCCACCGACACTCAAAGGTAAGTTTTATAGAGCTGTGGTTAGACCGGCCATGTTGTATGGGGAAAAGTGTTGGCCGGTTAAGAACTCCCATATCCAGAGGATGAAAGTAGCAGAGATGCGGATGCTGAGGTGGATGTGCGGGCACACTAGGATAGACAAGATTAGGAATGAAGATATTCGAAAGAAGGTGGGCGTCGCCCCTGTGGATGACAAGATGCGGGAAGCGAGGCTCAGATGGTTCGGGCACGTGCAGAGGAGAAGCCTTGATGCACCGGTGAGGAGGTGTGAGCGGTTGGCCGTGGTGGGTACGAGAAGAGGTAGAGGGAGACCTAAGAAGTATTGGGGAGAGGTGATCAGGCAGGACATGGTACGACTGCAGATTTCCGAGGACATGGCCCTTGATAGGAAGGCCTGGAGGTCAAGCATTAGGGTTGTAGGATAGGGGTAGTAGAGCTTTCCTTACTTCATACCGGGGGTGAGGCGGGGTTGGATTAGGGTTGATCTTAGATGGCTTGCAGTTTATGTTGAACCCACACTATTCTTGCTCTTTATCTTAGCCCCGGGCCTCAGACTCTGGTTACTGTTATTGCATGTCATTCATCTTTTGGTTTTTATGCTTCTGTTACTATAACGGTTTCTACTGGAGTTACTAATGAATTCTCTTTCTTGTTTTTTATTTCCGTCTTTCTTGAGTCCGAGGGTCTATCGGAAACAGCCTCTCTGCCCTATCGGGGCAGGGGTAAGGTCTGCGTACACATTACCCTCCCCAGACCCCACTATGTGGGATTTTACTGGNAGCCTCTCACAAAACTTCTATTCGCAATTTGGAGGTTCAACTAGACCAAATCTCGCAAGCTTTGAACACTCGTCTAAAGGGGCACTACTTAGTAATACCGTGGTGAACCCAAATGGTGGGAATAATACGGGACATGCTATGGTCGTGACTACAAGAAGTGGAAATGGTGGAGATGCAACCACCTCTAATCAAAGAAGAATTGTGGATGATGATGTTGTGGTTCAAAAAGATGAAATCCCAAGCAATGTGGTTCAAGCTAATGAAGAAGTGAGAATTGATATTGATGATGTGGAGGAGACGCAAGAAGAAGTGAACCCGTCTAGGGAACACATCATTGACATGCCGGATTCGGTAGTGCCAAAGGCTAAGGCGCCAATGCCAAGGCCTCCTCCTCCATACCCTCAAAGGCTTGCAAAGCAAAATAGTGAGAACGAATTCAAAAAGTTCACTGAAATGATGAAGAGTTTGTTGATTAATGTGCCGTTGGTTGAGGCTTTGGAACAAATTCCGGGATATGCAAAATTTATGAAGGACTTGGTCACCAAGAAGGGATCGATGAATTGTGAAACAATTAAGATGACACATCAAGTGAGTGCAATTGTGCCCTCAATGGCTCCTAAGTTGGAAGATGCGGGCGCTTTCACAATCCCTTGCACTATTGGGTGTGCCGATTTTGCCAAAGCATTGTGTGATCTTAGGGCAACTTGATGCCCTATTCGGTGTTCAAAACTTTGGGAATTGGGCAACCAAGACCCACATCCATGAGGTTACAAATGAAGGATCAAACAATGAAGAGGCCTTTGGGTATTATTGATGATGTGTTGGTTCGTTTTGACAAGTTCATCCTCTCGGCGGACTTTGTGATTCTTGATTGTGAAGTGGACTATGAGGTGCCTATCATTTTGGGTAGACCTTTCCTTGCTACGGGGAAGGCTCTTGTTGATGTGGAAGCCGGTGAGCTCACTTTCCAGGTGGGTAACGAAAAGGTGGTCTTCTATGTGTGCAAATCTATGAAGCAACCGAATAGTAATGAAGTTTGTTCGTTCGTGGATTTGGGGACGAATGTGATTATTGATGATGCGAGTGCCACAATGAATGTTGAGGATAATTTGGAAGCCGTTTTATCTATCTTGATGATGTCGAGGAGAAATAAGGCTCTGTGGAATGTGTGAATGCATTGCAAGGCATGGGGTCGTACACTTATGAGCCCCACAAGCTATCTTTGGATATTGAAAACCAGAATACTCCTCCAACAAAGCCCTCAATTGAGGAGCCTCCAACTTTGGAGTTAAATCCATTGCCTCCACATCTCAGGTATGAATTCCTTGGCCCTTCTTCTACTTTACCGGTTATCCTTTCTTCTTGCTTAACTAACATGCTGGTAGAGTGCACATTGGAGGTGCTACAAAGGAGGAAAAGAGAAATTGGTTGGACATTAGTAGATATCCGGGCATAAGCCCCGCCTTTTGCATGCACAAGATTATTTTGGAGGAGGGTGCCGAACCATCCGTTGAACATCAAAGGAGGCTAAATGAAGCAATGCAAGAGGTGGTGAAGAAGGAGACAATCAAGTGGCTAGATGCCGGGGTTATTTACCCCATTTTTGATAGCTCGTGGACCTCTCTGGTGCAATGTGTCCCAAAGAAAGGGGGCATGACTGTGGTAACAAATGACAAGAATGATATGATCCCCACAAGAACCGTCACCGGGTGGAGAGTCTGCATGGACTATAGGAAACTCAACAAAGTCACTCGGAAAGATCATTTCCTGCTTTCATTTCTTGATCAAATGCTTGCTAGGTTGGCCGGACGTGCTTTTATTGCTTCCTTGATGGATACTCTAGCTACAATCAAATCCTTATTGCTCCTGAGGACCAAGAGAAGACCACTTCCACTTGCCTCTATGGTACTTTCACATTCTCGCGGATGCCATTTGGTTTGTGTAATGCACCAGCAACTTTTCAACGGTGTATGATGGCTATTTTCACCGATATGGTGGAGGATATTCTTGAGGTATTCATGGAGGATTTTTCCATGGTGGGGAATTCTTTTGAAGATTGCTTGAAAAGTTTGGATAGGGTTTTGGCTAGATGCGAGGAGAGAAATTTGGTGTTTAGTTGGGAGAAGTGTCACTTCATGGTCGAGGAAGGCATTGTCCTCGACCATGAAATTTCAAAGCATGGTATTGAGGTCGACAAGGCCAAAATTGAGGTGATCTCCAAACTCCCTCTCCCTACATCCGTGAAGGGAGTGAGGAGCTTCTTGGGTCATGCGAGTTTCTATCGCCGGTTCATCAAGAACTTTTTTCCAAGGTGGTAAACCCTTTGTGCAAACTTTTGGAGGAGGGTGCCAAGTTCCATTTCAATGAACATTGTAAATTCGAATTGCTTAAGTTCAAGTTGACTACTACTCCTATTATCATCACATCGGATTGGAGCTTGCCTTTTGAGCTTATGTGTGATGCTAGTGATGTAGCGGTTGGAGCGGTGTTGGGGCAAAGAATCAACAAAATCTTCCATCCAGTCTACTATGCTAGCAAGACTGTTTGATCGAAAGATATCACAACCGTTTTGAACAAATCAGAAAGTGAAGGGGTAAATCTTAGTCATTCGTGATGAATTCCAGATCAAAGAACTAGAAAAAGAACAATCTATGAACAAGAAGTGAAGATAAAATGAATTGTGATTTCCCAGAATCATTCTCATTAATAGGTGGAATAAGACACATTACATACAACATTGATTGTCCAGGATTGCTTCATTCATTCCCCTCTCTTTTGAAGTTCCAGAGAGGAGATAGATGGAGAATAGGGGAGATATTTTTCTCTCTTCCCCTTGGGAGCTCTCCCCCTCTTGTGAGGTTTTTACCATCCTATATATACCGCCCTGGACCTCCGGCTATGTGGCTTATCTGACGCTTCTTCCATGTCTCACGTTCATCGGTTGTTTGCTGGAGGTCGTCCTTTACTGCTTCGACGAAAGTCGTGAGGGCAGGATACGGAACACTCCATGTCGATCTTCTTTACTTTGCCGTCTGTGAGTGAGGCGTCGGTTAGTCCGACCATGATGGTCAGATTTTGACCAATACAGTTAGTCCCTCCGTCTGTCGGGGTCGTCCCCTGTCAGACTCGGCAAACGGATTATTGTTGCTGTCGAGGTGAGAGAAATCTGACTACTCACCCCTTAGTTATACTATGTGGACTCGGGAGAGATGATGACACTCATTTGGTATTTCTGGACCTTTGCGACTGTTTCGGAACCGAAACGCCGCTCGTTCCGAGACATCATTTCGTAGTTGCAGCCATTACGACACACGTTCTCAGAGAGTTGAAACGTTTTGTCTGCCACCAGGTCTGATTGGCAACTCTTGGGTTTCGTGCTTGGGAGATTTATGTCTCTTATAAATAGAAGGAATACATCACTCGATTGACACATTCCCTTGCCTTTTTTCTTGAAAGAATTCTCGCGAGTATAATTTCTTCCCGATAATTTCAATCTTTATTTGCCCCTTGCGAGCCGAAAATTTCCACCCTTTCCTTTCATCGTCCCCATTCTCTGCTAAACTAATATGATGACGGTAATTCTTCTCGCGCTGATCTCCCTGCCCTGATTTCGATGCCGGAAAATGATACTCCGGCCACTGGAGGAACTGATGTGGTGGAGGATGAGGAGGTTCCGTCAGTAGCGGAGATCTTGTCTCGTCCAGGAAAAGCATGGGCTGACTTCAATAGTCGCGCCGCGGAGGAACCGGAACCTGCCCACTCGGTCATGAAGGAGGAGGATATTGCAGATTTGAAAGCCAGATGGGGAATTCCTCATTATGTCGAAATGCAGCCGGCGGTAGGAGGCGACATCGTCCATTTTGACCGCCCCGGGTACTGTGTATTCTATGCCTATCCCTTCCTTATTGGGTACACACTTCCTCTCCCACTGCTGGTGGTTGAATTATTTCGCTTCTACGAGGTATGCCCCACTCAAATCTCGCCATACCTATACAAGCTATTTCTTATGTTACTCAAGTTCTTGGAGCTCGCTGGTCGTGAGGTCACTTTGCGGCATATGCTCAACATCTTCGCCCCTCAGCATATTTGGGGTACGATGATCCACATGCGACCTCGAGGGTCGAAGAGTCTGGTGGTGAAGATGGAAGACGGGGCTGATCGTCGCTTCTATGAGAATTACTTCTAAGTGCGGACCGAACATCTCGTGGCGGATCTGACGGGGTTCCTGAGAAATTAAACTATTGCGGCATAAGTTTGTGGTTTTAGTTTTAGTCGGAGGGGTCGTACGCCCGTTCCTGTCGTGATACTAAAGCTTTGCCAATTTCTACAGCCGCGAGATTGGCTCCTCCACCTGTCGAGGGTATCCGTGAGTGGGTGGGCGCTATTCTTCCTCATACGGCGGGGGTCCGCACATGGGCGGCCTTCTATGACAAGTATGGGCGCAAACCTCTTTCTGGTAAGATGTCATTTCTGTTCGCCATTTTTCTCTTTCCCCTCTTTGTATTTAATTTCTCACGTACTGCTTATTGGTGTCAGGGAGGGTACGGAGACCGAGGGCTCCTCCGTTAGCTTTCTGGCAACCAACTTCATCTACTCGCCCTATTTCAGTACCCACGGTCCGGCCTTCGTCGAGGGCTGCTTCAGTTGAATCTTGGCGGCGGTTACTCCTGTTGAGGCCGCTTCTCAGGATGAAGTTCCGACTCGTGTGGCTCGTCCGACGGGCGAGTCCCCGCCTACTGAAGACGAGGGAGGTCCTTCCAAAATGCGGCGAGTGGGGTTCGAGACAGCGCCCCCGACTGTGATTCATCTGGACGACTCTCCCTCGACGGGATCTGGAGTGGGGGCTGATATGGCTCCCCCTGTAGGGACGGAGCCGGCCATTGCATCTGCTCAATCAGAGATTCCGGCCGTTGTCGGTGATCAGCATCCTTCCGCGATGGAGGGTCAGGTTACTGGGGCCGCCATTGTGGTTTCAGACGTACCCTCATCCTCCGCGCGTGGTCGTACTTCCTTTTCAGCTACTGACAGAGGACAGGGAATCCTGGTCGACGACTATGAGTCTAAGCCGGACCTCGACCCTAATGATGTTAGGATGTTTTAGGAGGGCATTACCCATTCGGTGGTTCAAGCGGGAGGTCCGGCCCGCTTTCTTGAGATTCCTTCGGATGTCAACCTCTAGGAGGATGTGGAGGGTTTGGTGCCGCAGTTCGACATTTTGTGCTCCGAGGTCGAGACTATGGCCCTTCGGAACGTTCCTGACACTAGTTTGATGGACGAGGTGGCCGCTATGGGCTTAAGAGTAAGTTGCATTATCCCTGTTGCTTTTCTCTCGTTTTTCTTGATGGCGGGGCTAACCCATATTCTCATTTTTTCAGACGTATATGCTGGAGGTGGAGAGTATTCGCAGAGCCAACATTCGGGCCAAAGTCTTCTTGAAGATGCTGGAGAAATATCGGCGATATCGCGACAAGTGTCGTGAGATGCATGAGCGGCTGAAGGCGAACCCTTGTGATCGGAATCTCGGCGAGGAGTTGGAGAAGAGGACCGGGAACTGCTGCAGGCTATTCGCAGCAAGAGTGAGCTTGAGGAGCAACTCCGTGCGATGGATGAAGAGCTCGAGCTGAGCAAAGGAGTTGCTGCGGAGTGTGAATATCTCCAGGAGAAGCTGAGGTCGATGCAGTCTGAGATGGATCAGAACCTCCTCAGGATCGAGGCAGTGCGTGCAGAGTGGGTGGGAAAATTGGCTGAGATGGAGAGAAAGGTAGCCGGGGTTGGAGTGCATGGAGAGTGCTTGGTCCGCAGCTTCGGCGAAGGCGGCGGCCTTGGAGGATACCATCCGCGTCCTTCAATCCGAGCAGGAATCGGAAAGGGCGACGGCCACACTAAGAGAGGAGAGGCTTGAGGAGCGCATCAGCGAGATCGATCGGGAGGCCTCAATTTTGGGGGATCGGGTCGATGCTCTGGAAGCTAAAAGGGAACGACTGCTGGCTCAACTTGAGTCTTCCTCTGCCGCCGTTCCTCGCCATTCGCACGAACTTTGGGTCCATACCGAAGCCCAACGGGATATATATAAGAATCTGTGGGAGGCGGGCAAGGTGACCGAAACCGAATATGAAGAAATGCGGGTGAAGGCGCGAGAAGCTCGCGTCAATTGTGGATATGGTTCAGCGACGCCAGAAGCCGACGAGGTCGCAGGCGCAGGAGGTGAATTCCCCGGAGGTGATGGTGGAGAGGGTGCTGATGATGATGCCGCATAAAGAGATAGTAGCTTTGATCTGTTTTATGCTTGTTGTTTTCTTTCTACATTTTTTTGCTGTTGTTGTTATTTCCTTCTTCTTTTCCCTTGTCATTGTTGTTGTTTTTATTTTTTTTATTTTTTTTATCTGACTTGGGCCTTATGTAACCCGCGACCATTTGCGCGGTGGCTTTGTGTAAAGGAGAGCCTTTCCCTGTTATTTGTCTTGTACTTTGCCTTTGTTTTTTTTTGTTCTTCGTGATTACGGCGTGAGATAGATTCCCGCACGGCGAGCCCCAGTCTTTTGCACTCCCCAATGGCCCTTGGCCTTCGAAGGTGTTATTTCGACTTATCGAAATATTAACCTGTTGTCGTTCGATCGAGGTCGAACTTCTTTTTAGTGAAGGCCCTTAGCTTTAAAAGGTGTTATTTCGACTTATCGAAATATTATCCTGTCGTCGTTCGATCGAGGTTGAACTTCTTTTTGGCGAAGGCCCTTGGCCTTAAAAGGTGTTATTTCGACTTATCGAAATATTAACCTTTCGTCGTTCGATCGAGGTCGAACTTCTTTTTGGCGAAGGCCCTTGGCCTTAAAAGGTGTTATTTTGACTTATCGAAATACTAACCTGTCGTCGTTCGATCGAGGTCGAACTTCTTTTTGGCGAAGGCCCTTGGCCTTAAAAGGTGTTATTTCGACTTATCGAAAAATTAACCTGTCGTTGTTCGATCGAGGTCTAACTTCTTTTTCGCGAAGGCCCTTGGCCTTAAAAGGTGTTATTTCGACTTATCAAAAAATTAACCTGTTGTCGTTCGATCGAGGTCAACTTTGTCTTTTTTGGCGAAGTCCCATGGCCTAAAAAGGCGTTATTTCGACTTATCAAAATGTTACTCGTCGGCGTTCGATCAGGGTCGGACTTCTCCTTTTTGGCGAAGGCCCTTGGCCTTAGAAGGTGTTATTTCGACTTATCGAAATATTAACCTGTCGTCGTTCGATCGAGGCCGAACTTTTTTTTGGCGAAGGCCCTTGACCTTAAAAGGTGTTATTTCAACTTATCGAAATATTAACCTGTCATTGTTCGATCGAGGTCGAACTTCTTCTTTTTTGGCAAAGGCCCTTGGCCTTAGAAGGTGTTATTTCGACTTATTGAAATATTAACCTGTCGTCGTTCGATCGAGGTCAAACTTCTTCTTTTCTGGCGAAGGCCCTTGGCCTTAGAAGATGTTATTTTGGCTTTTCAAAATATTAACCTGTCGTCGTTCAATTGAGGTCGAACTTTTTCTTTTCTGGCGAAGGCCCTTGGCCTTAAAAGGTGTTATTTCGACTTATCGAAATATTATCCTGTCGTCAGTCCCAGTTTTTCGGAGAATCGGGCGTCTTTTTGGGGGGAGCCCCAGTTAGCTAGATATTGTTCGCATCGGAGTGCGTAATATTGGAGAGTATGAAACGTCCCAGTTTCGCTTACATTTGTTCGGTGTGTTCATAGGAGTTTCTTTATCTGACTCCTGCTTTTCGGCCCGGAGATACTATCGGTGGGCGACGTTCCGGTTGTCGCGTGGTAGTTTTTCATTCCTTGATTGAGGTATTGCTTTGCTCACTTGCTCGCGCGGCACTTGTGTTCCTACTTGAGTAGAGAGCAGAAAGCAAGTTAGAATGATACTGTTTTTACCCCCATCCGATGAATCGGTGAATCAGAGTAGGTTGATAACATAGCTCATTTTGCTTGGCCTTCCGATGGGTGGTGGAGCCGTTCCGGCATTCGATTGGCTGTCTTCAGCCTTCTCTTCCTTTCTGGGCTGCGTCCTTATTACTCTTTGTATAGGGCTTCGCCTTGGCGATCTTCTCGGGGGATAATCATGTTCCTTGCCTTTGATCTGGAAGAGACCAGGACATTTCACTAAGAAATCCCCACAGACGGCGCCAAATTGTTTGATCGAAAGATATCACAGCCTCTTTGAACAAATCAATCAAAGAAAGTGAATGGGTAAATCTTAGTCATTCGTGATGAATTCCAGATCAAAGAACTAGAAAAAGAACAATCTATGAACAAGAAGTGAAGATAAAATGAATTGTGATTTCCCAAAATCATTCTCATTAATAGGTGGAATAAGACACATTACATACGACATTGATTGTCCAGGATTGCTTCATTCATTCCCCTCTCATTCGAAGTTCCAGAGAGGAAATAGATGGAGAATAGGAGAGATATTTTTTTCTCTTCCCCTCGGGAGCTCTCCCCCTCTTGTGAGGTTTTTACCATCCTATATATACTGCCCTGGACCTCCGGCTATGTGGCTTATCCGACGCTTCTTCCATGTCTCACGTTCATCGGTTGCTTGCTGGAGGTCGTCCTTTACTGCTTCGACAAAAGTCGTGAGGGCAGGATACGGAACACTCCGTGTCGATCTTCTTTACTTTGCCGTCTGTGAGTGAGGCGTCGGTCAGTTCGACCGTGGTGGTCAGATTTTGACCAATACAGAGACCATGAATGATGCCCAAGTCAACTACACAGTAACCGAAAAGAAGTTGAAAGGCTACGGTGCTTGTTTTTTTTATCCTTTAGGAATAAAAAATATCACGTTTTGAATTATGACCCATTTTGGTGTTTTGAACAGTGCGCTGGGTTCTAATTGTCGTGGCCTACTTCCCTCAGATAGATACGTTTTTGGTGTGATTCATGTGAAATCGACTTTAACCAAAAAATGTACAAATTTTTGACATATTATTGTAAGCAACACATATTTGCTTTCACAAGAGTAATAATTACTATCATTTTTAATTTTGTAATTTTTATTTTTGTGTTATTTTTCGTCACATTTTATCTCAACGTCCACAAAGTTCTCACTGAACATTCACATAGATCAAATCTCCATCGTACTGGTTGGTGATAGAGGCACGAGCAAGGCTCGGTGTCATAACAATATTATCATACTCCCTCCGTTTCAGTTTATACAAATTTTGACCGGACACATGTAAGAAAGAAAGTTTTTAAAATTGTATTTATGGGTAAAATGAAAAGTTTTGAATGTGAATTATTTTTAAACATAAAAAAATATCATTCTTTTTAGAATAAACTGAAAAAAAAAGTAAGTACATCACATAAATTTGGACAAAGAGAGTACTAATAATCATCCTTGGTCATCATTTATTCCACATTTCAATAATTCATTCAATAAATATTTTAAACATAAAAGCAATATGCATTGCATTTCAATTGTGATATTGTTACTATTCTTAAAGTTCGAGAAAAATCAAGACTAAGTCAATTCACTCACCCTTGGCTGATTGTTAGTACTAGTACTACAATTTATGTCTAACGCTCATCCAATGTTTGTCAAAGGATTAAATCTATACTTTAATACGAGGAGAAAAAGAGGTACTGCATTTATTTCCTTTTCGTACATTCGTTAGAGTGTATTGAAAATGGCTGCTATATTTTATGTTTGTATGGGGTTGAATTTGACCAACCACGTTTTTCAAGCCAGCACGACCGACCGAGTGTGTGCGAGTCCGGCTAGAAGGGCGACCTATGAATAACAAGAGGGACGACTTCATGATCACGTCGGCCACTCCATAGCATGTACTTTATTTTCTGCCTTTTAATATTCGAGCAAGGATCCTCAATTATATAAAGAGGGATCCAAGCCTTGTAAAGGAGGATTCATTGATTACTGGAAAAACATTATCTCTCTCTCTTCTCTTTCTAACATTGTCTCTCTCTTACCTTTCAATGATTATCAACTTCTCTCATTCATCTGATTTATACCATTGTTATCTGATTCTATACTCAAGATCATCCTAGGGTTTATTATCTTCAACTACGATTTACCCCTTCATCTACATTGATTGATTTGCTTAGAAAGTATTAAACAACTTTTGAGCAAATAATTTGGCGCCGTCTGTGGGGATTTCGGTAGTCGAAATCATAGTTCACATCTAGGATATCAGAAACAACCATCGCTGTTCTTCAGACCTCATAGAAACTAACAAATGACAGATAAAGAGTCAAGGTTGAAGATGATAGCAGACGTCTCAACCAACCTCATAGGCCCGCTCAACGAAGCCTGTAGAGAAAATACCGCGAATGTAACACCAAGTAGCGTACCGGAGGGGGAGATCTCACCCTACTCACTCGAAGATCTAAGGATTTTGCATGAGAGAGGGACTTCTACATCTGCAGCAAAGGAAACGCCCCCAGTAGTCAAAAAGCTACTAGAGGAATGGTTGACGAACACTCTAAGTAGCATGCTTGAGAAACCACCTCAGGGAAATATCAAAGATCCGTCGATGGCGGAAATCGCCACCGCCACTGGCGAGCCCAGCATTGCACGAACAAGTAACGCCCACACAGATACCAATGCAAGCAATGATGCGCTCGCAGCCATCCTTAAGAAAATGGAGGATATGGAGAACGAGAATAAAGCATTTCGTGATCAAATGAAGGAGCACCAGGAGAGGGTAGACAAGATACCTGGTGCCCCTAAGCTACTACCGAAACGCGATATGGGAAGATTCGTCGAGCAACCATATAATGAGGAAGCTGCTCCTCACCCAATCCCTAAAACCTTCAAGATGCCACCGTACTTGAAAATATACGACGGGACCACAGATCCAGTAGATCACCTGATTCATTACGTGACCGCCGTAAAAGGCAATGACCTATCGAAAGAACAAGTGCCATCTGTGTTGCTGAAAAAGTTTGGTGAGACTTTGACGGGAGGAGCACTCACATGGTACTCTCAATTACCAGCCAGATCGATATCGACGTTCGAAGAGATGGCGGACAAGTTCTCCACCGCCCACGCAGGAGCAAAGAAAGCCGAAGCTAGGGTCAACGATATCTTCGCCATCAGGCAAACAACGGGTGAAGGACTCAGGGACTTCCTGGCTCGATTCAACAGGGTAAGAATGGGACTGCCAAATGTATCAGAAGAAATGGCGGTCGCAGCTTTCCAAAACGGGCTGAACAGAGACGGATCCAAAGCAACCAAAAAGCTGCTCAATCGGCTCATGAAGCATCCCCCCACCACGTGGGAAGAGATTCATAATGCCTATTGCGCCGAAGTAAGAGCGGATGAAGACGACCTTAACGGCCCAACCCAACGACTAACGTCCATACAATCAGAAGTAAGGAGGGACCGACGCAACGACGGGCGACGGGAACCACTCCCACGCTTCAACAGAGAAAGGCATCAACCTTACGTCAGAACTCCTAACCCGCCTCCTCCAAGACATCCAGATGCCGTGCAGCGACATGCCGCCCCGCTTCGAAATGAAAGAGGTATGCCCCCATTATTATCCACTCATAACTTTTGTGTCTCCCTTTCAGAAATAGTGTACGCACTGGAAAAGCTGTGCACGAAGGTGCAGTGGCCACAAAAAATGAAATCAGATCCTAGTGCAAGAAGGTCGAACGTCCTATGCGAATTCCATCAGGAAAGAGGACACAAGACTGAAGATTGCATAGGTCTACGGCAGGAGGTGGTCAGAATGTTGAACCAGGGATACCTGAAGGAGCTGCTCAGCGATAAAGGAAGGGCTAATTTCGCCAGAGGACGCGACCAATCCCAAGGACCACCAAAACCACCTTCTCCAGCGCGCACCATACAGATGATCGTCGGCGGCGGCAACGACTCGGCAATCAACCATGTAAAGTTCACCACCACACACAAGTTGAAACACACGATCGCTCATGAACGGTATGATGACTTCGAAGATGGTATCACCTTCGATAAGTCTGATGCCGACGATTTGTCTTTCCCTCATTATGATGCTTTAGTTATAACTTTACGCATTGTTGATACTGATGTGAAAAGAATCATGGTAGACGACGGAAGCGGCGCATGTATTATCCACCCAAGAGTCCTCATGCAAATGAGGCTCGAAGATAAGATAATACCGTGTTGCATAACACTAACGGGTTTTAACAATGCAGTAGAGCGAACCTCCGGAGAGATATCACTGCCAGTCCTGGCGGGGGGAGTCACGCTGGAAACCACGTTCCACATCATGAACCAGGAAACGGCCTACAACGTCATCATGGGGCGTCCATGGATACACGCCATGCAGGCCATCCCCTCGAGTCTCTATCAAGTAATCAAATTTCCCACCCCATGGGGAATATTCAGCATTCGAGGTGAGCCACGTACCGCCCAGGAATGTTACCGAATTGCCCAAGACTGCACACATACCAAACAGCTGAAGGGAGCAAGCGCGGAAGCATGGCAATTAGCCATGTCGGGAACCAAAATCAACCTGGCGACAGAGGTTATTAGGGACCCAGATGTCGTAGAAGCCTGCAAAGCAACAGTCGAGAACCTCGACCCTGTCCAGCTGGACGGTACCGACAGTTCAAAGAAAGCCTACATCGGACACAACATCTCCGACCCAGGTAAGTACCACGAATTCTTAACTAACCATGCAGATTTATTTGCCTTCTCTCATTCAGATATGCCGGGGATCCCGAAAGACATCGCCACTCACAAGCTGAATGTCGACCCACTTTATCCGCCCATAAGGCAGATAAGGAGGAAATTCAATGCCGCAATCAACGAGGCAGTCAGTGAAGAGGTAGATAAACTACTAGCCAACGGTTCCATCAGGGAATCGAAGTACCCCCAATGGGTCGCCAACGTGGTCATGGTTAAAAAGAAAAACGGGAAATGGAGAATGTGCTTAGACTTCACCGACCTAAACAAGGCATGCCCAAAGGACTCCTTCCCATTGCCCTATATCGACCAACTGATCGATGCAACAGCGGGGCACGAGCTGCTAAGTTTCTTGGACGCCTACTCTTGCTATAACCAAATCTTAATGGCCGAAGAGGATCAAGAAAAGACAACTTTTATCACCCATCAAGGGACGTACTGCTACAAAGTGATGCCCTTCAGACTGAAAAATGCGGGTGCAACGTACCAAAGGTTGGTCACCAAGATGTTCAAGGAACAGCTCGGTCGGAAAATGGAGGTTTATATCGACGATATGTTGGTAAAGTCGGTTAAGAAGGAGGACCATATCGACCATTTAAAGCAAGCCTTCGAGATATTGAGGCAGTATGGGATGAAGTTGAACCTAGAAAAATGCGCCTTCGGCGTGGCCTCGAGAAAATTTCTAGGCTTTCTCGTATCACAACGAGGCATCGAAGTCAACCCGGACCAGATCAAGGCTATAGACACAATACCCGAGGTTCTGCACAGCAAGAAACAGGTACAGAAACTAACGGGGCGAATAGCCGCCTTATCGAGGTTTATCTCGCGGTCCTCGGACAGGTGCCATAAATTCTTCAGTGTGCTGAAGAAAGATCATGGACTACAATGGAACGAAGAATGCATCGAGGCCCTAAAGAAATTGAAAGCATATCTATCTTCTCCACCACTGCTCGTCAAAGCAGACCCTGGCGAGTGCCTACTTGTGTATCTGGCTGTATCCGAAGTCGCTGTCAGCGCCGTCTTGGTCCGCGAAAACAAAGGTACGCAATCCCCTATTTATTATATCAGCAAAACATTAGTAGATGCCGAAACGAGGTACCCCCACCTCGAAAAACTGGCTCTGGCACTGGTCGTGGCTTCGCGAAAGCTCAGACCTTATTTTCAATGCCATCCCATAAAGGTAATAACAACCTTCCCCCTAAGAGGCATCCTACACAAACCCGAGCTCTCGGGTAGGCTCGCCAAATGGGCCATAGAGCTCAGCGAGCATGACATAACCTACCACCCAAGAACCGCCACCAAGTCACAGGTACTCGCCGACTTTGTCGCCGATTTCAGTGCAGGGATACTGCCAGAGGTGGAACAAGAGGCCCTCCGCGCCTCTGCTCACACTGACCTCTGGACCCTCTACACTGACGGCGCTGCGAATGCCTCGGGATCGGAACTGGGATTCGTCCTCGAGGTCCCCACGGGCGAAGTAATTCGCCAGTCCATACGATGCCCCGAGATGACTAACAACGAGGCCGAATATGAGGCTGTGATTGCAGGCATGAAATTGGCCATCAAATACGGGGCCCGTCGACTCATCCTTCACTGCGACTCTCAACTAGTCATAAATCAAGTCACCGGGACTTACCAAATCAAAGAGCAACGACTACAAAAATATCAGTCAGAGATCCGCAAGCTGATGCATGAGTTCGACGAATGTCGCTTCGAACAAATCCCCAGGGCACAAAATGTTGAGGCAGATAGCCTAGTTAAACTAGCCGCAGCCACCAGAAATATCAACAAAGAAAATGTGGTCACTCTCCTCCATTCGGCCGTCGACCATGTCGAGGTATTCTCTTTAAACTTGACTTGGGATTGGCGCAACCAGTTTGTATCCTACCTGCAGGACGGAACACTCCCACGCAACAAAAAGAAGCCAAGAAACTCCGGGTACAAGCTGCCCGATACAGCCTGATCAATCACGATTTCTACAAAAGAACATTTGGAGGTCCCCTTTCCAAGTGCCTCGGGCCGCATCAAACGAGGCAAGTATTAGAGGAAGTGCACGAAGGCCATTGTGGCGCCCATACAGGGAACCACGCCCTTGTTCGATGCCTCATCCGCGCTGGCTATTACTGGCCTACCATGAAGAAAGAGGCAGCAGATTATGTTCGAAGATACGAGCAGTGCCAAAAGTACGCCCCCATGATACACCAGCCAGGGGAGCTCCTCCATTCGGTCACCTCGCCATGGCCCTTCATAAAGTGGGGAATGGACATAATCAGCCCTCTACCGATAGGACGAGGAAAGGTACGCTTTCTTCTAGTTTTGACTGACTATTTTCTAAATGGGTGGAAGCAGGTGCGTACACACAAATACGCGAGCAAGAGGTCATCGCCTTTATATGGAAAAATATCATATGCCGTTTCGACATCCCTAAAGAAATCAGCTATGACAATGGATCCCAGTTCATCGGTAGAAAAACAACCGAATTCTTCGTGAAATGGCACGTCAAACGGATACTCCCCACTCCGTATCATCCCGCCGCCAACGGACAACACGAGTCTTCCAACAAAACAACATTACTATCAAAAAGAAGCACAATATTCTCCACTGTATGTACAGAAATATCCATTGTATGTACAAAAATCTCCATTGAATGAACAGAAATCTCCATTGAATGAACAGAAGTCTCCAATGAATGAACAGGAATCTCCATCCCACGACGGATACTGCTCCGACGACAGTCGAAGCAACATCTTAATGGCCAAGGCCATCGACATCGGTTCGACCTCGTTCGAACTACGACGGGTACTGCTTCGACGACAGTCGAAGCAACATCTTAATGGCCAAGGCCATCGACATCGGTTCGACCTCGTTCGAACTACGACGGGTACTGCTTCGACGATAGTCAAAGCAACATCTTAATGGCCAAGGCCATCGACATCGGTTCGACCTCGTTCGAACTACGACAGATACTGCTTCGACGACAGTCGAAGCAACATCTTAATAGCCAAGGNGCATTGAATAACTGAAGGAGGTGATGGACTATGACTTCGCATCCGGCCAACTCCGCGTACTTAGTCAGCAGCCGAAGCACCTTCAGAGTATACGGCGTAAGTTGAGCCGGACACACATTATAGAACCGACAGAACTCCTCCGCCAATGGGAAAAGAGGGAGGCCGTAACCGATCGAAAAGGGGTATTCATAAAAGGCGCAATACCCTAGCCGATGAACGTCCACGTGATCCCCCCTGCCGGAACCATCTCTACATAGGCGGGTATGTCGTACTTCGTGCGGAGATCATCCAAGTGATTTTGTAACGACTCTGAAAACTCTGGAGTCGGTATGGGGGAATCTTTACTAAAATCACTCCGAGACAATATATGCTTTGGCAATAATGCCTCCACCGTAAGAGGACTGACGTCCTCTTCCCCCTCCACTTCTCCACCATCAGAAGATGGCGGCACGTTCGATGGGGCAGCCGCCGGGACCCTCTCGTCAAATCGGCAAGGTTTAGGCATGGTCTCAGTGAAGGAAAAAGTTAAGCACAACCCAACAAAAGAATAAAAAGAGAGAGGGTTTCGATCAAGGGGAAACGCACTGGAATGGGAAAATATGTATTGAAGGTCTGGAATGCTCTTGCAAATGGCCAAAGTTTAAATCAAGTTAAACCCTTCTCCTATTTATAGGGCTGGGTGGCGCCAGAATCGAAGAGGGAGACGTCGAATCGGCACGGGAAACCAGGCGCCAAAAGCTTCTGATCCCCTGCCTCAAGAATACGCGCAATGATGACGCATATGAACGCTGACATCACACGAGGAAAGGCGTTTCGCTTCAACGATCTGACAATCATGATTACTGTCCCCTGCTTGTCACATCACAAGTCATTGACAAAGTCAAACTCTCCCGAAACGAAGGTACCGATTCCGCCCATCGAGGACGCATTCGCTGCGATCCTGACGAGCGGAGGGACTAACTGTATGGGATCGAATTTGACCAACCACGTTCTTCAAGCCAGCACGATCGACCGAGTGTGTGCGAGTCCGGCTAGAAGGGCGATCTATGAGTAACAAGTGGGGCGACTTCATGATCGCGTCGGCCACTCCATAGCATGTACTTTATTTTCTGCCTTTTAATATTCGAGCAAGGATCCTCTATTATATGAAGAGGGATCCAAGCCTTGTAAAGGGGGGGATTCATTACTAGAAATACATTCTCTCTCTTTCTTCTCTCTCTAACATTATCTCTCTCTTACCTTTCAAAGATTATCACCTTCTCTCATTAATCTTATTTATACTATTGTCATCTGATTCTATATTGAAGATCATCCTAGAGTTTATTATCTTCAACTACGATTTACCCCTTCATCTATATTGATTGATTTGCTTAGAAAGTATTAAATAACTTTTGGGTCAAACAGGAACCAATTGGGACGGGCCATACAAAATCACTGCAGCAGCAAGCAAAGGAGCATTCCAACTAGAGACAATTGAAGGAAAACCACTACCAAACAATTGGAACGTCGCTCACCTCCAATATTTTAACTTCTGAAAAAGGATGCCCCCCAAAATCGTACTCTTTTTCCCTCGCTCGGGTTTTGTCCCAATTGGGTTTTCTCGAGTAGGTTTTTAACCAGGCAATGAAGGGGATGTCTCAAAGTTTAAAGTATAATTCATCGCCCCGTCTGCCGATTGTCTCTCCAGGCCGAACGAAGAAGGGACTAGATATATGGAAACTTCTCCAATATATGTATGAAAGGAACATGTATAGTATTCTCCAGTGAATGAAATAAAGCAACATTTTGTACTCTCCACCAAGATATTCTCCAATGAGTAAAATAAAGCAACATTCGATTCTCCATCACAGAAAAATTCAACTTCGTTCGAATTACAACAGGTTAACATTTCGACCTTAACTCAAAATAACACCCCTACGGCTGAAAGCCGTCACCAAAAGAAACATTTGGCTTCGTTCGAATTACAACGGGTTACATTTCAACCTTAACTCGAAATAGCACCCTTACGGCCGAAAGCCGTTGCCAAAAGAAAAATTTGACTTCGTTCGAATTACAACGGGTTAACATTTCGAACTTAACTTGAAATATCACCCCTACGGCCAAAAGCCATCGCCAAAAGAAAAATTCGACTTCGTTCGAATTGCAACGGGTTAATATTTCGACCTTAACTCGACCTTAACTCGAAATAACACCCCTACGGCGAAAGCCATCGCAAAAAGAAAAATTCGGCTTCGTTCGAATTACAACGGGTTAACATTTTGACCTTAACTCGTAATGACACCCTTACGGTCGAAGGTCGTCGCCAAAAGAAAAATTCCACTTCGTTCGAATTACAACGGGTTAACATTTCGACCTTAACTCAAAATAACACCCCTACGGCCGAAAGCCATCGCCAAAAGAAAAATTCGACTTCGTTCGAATTACAACGGGTTAATATTTCGACCTTAACTCGAAATAACACCCTTACGGCCGAAAGCCGTCACCAAAAGAAAAATTCATCTTCGTTCGAATTACAACGGGTTAACATTCGACCTTAACTCGAAATAACACCCATATGGCCAAAGGCCATTGCCAAAAGAAAAAACTCGACCTCGCTCGAATCATTTAAATTCGACCCTGCTCAAGTTACTAAGATCTACAATCAACCACGCCAAAACAGTACACGAGGGGCCGAAAAGCCGGAAACCCCCTCACA